>NW_028232793.1:600000-901956 GCF_057557595.1 Rhyacophila brunnea
ATGTCTAATTTTTGGCAAAAACAAGTGATAATTATAAATTTTAATATTTACGGATAATAATTTCACAAAATTTATGATTAGTTTGTGTTTTTCGATTTTTTATTTGGTTTTACTTTCTTAGAGTAAATGCATTTGCCGGTACTGTTAGCTATAAAAAAAATATTTATGAATAATAAATATTATCTTATAATTGAATACCTTTTTTATGTATCTATATTACTTATATCGATAAATCATTTGCGAATTGTATTTTTGTCTGCCATATAGGCCCCTAATATTCAATGCTTATGTTGAAGTATAAAAATTGATTTTTTAAAAAGAAAATACATGATTAATCATATACATAACATAAAAACCATATATTACCTAAACATCGTATTGCTACGAACTCGAATTAGGTGGAATTTTAAAAAATCTATGAATACGTCGAATCAATTATAGATCATCTTTATTAACCTTTATTATTTTTCTCCTCAAACCTTAATCAATTTTTTCTGTGATTTCTCTTGCTCATATTGTAAAGTTTATTTATATGATTCTTTTATTTATTAAAAAAAATACTAGAATTATCATAAATTATAGTGGTGTACTTACATATTGTAATTTTTTCTTTTTGTTTTGAGAACTAGTCACAGTAAACGTAAATAATTGAAAATACAGCAATATTTTAAATATGATTAAAAATTTTTTTTATATTGCTTTACCAATTTTATTGCTAAAATTTTTAAATATTCATGCATTGGTATTGATTCTCTCCAAATTTTAATATTTTCATCCAAAAAAATGCAGCCTCAAAAAGAGAAAATATTTATAAATGGTTTGAATATACATGTGCACTTTTTCTACTGTTGTATGATTATAATCGCTCTTATTAATTTTTTTTTGGTTAATTTTACCCTTAGCTAACTAATTTGTTCAAGGAAACCTTAAATTGCATATAAGAACATATTTGATTTATATTTTTGTCATTCCCATCATCTATATAATCTTCTCCAGCATCTCATCTCTTTTAAGAACGTAATAGTTTAAGTATTTTCATCCATTCTATTGTTTATGCGTATACTTCTTTTTCAGATGTAGCGAAATTTTTAATTTTTAATCAATTAATTAAACTTAAAAGCTGCTTATTCGCCTTCATGTATATTAAGATCACATATTTGAACCCAAAATAAATGATCACCCGAAAAACAACAGATCTAAAAGCCAGAAAAAATCTTGTCATTATGTGTGGGTAATTTTTATGTAAGCATGAATGATTTAGGATTTTATTTTTAACAATTTCAGTGGTTTCTACCATCAAATACACTATTTTTTATTATTATAATGATAACGAAACTTATGGGTTAATCTAAAAATTCGCCCGAAATAGTATTTATACACAAATACCCCTGGCGCTTAAAAAATTAAAATCGATTAAATTAATATAAAGTTCATATAAAAAAACAAAATTTAATCGTAAAATTTTTATAACATGATATGAAAATAAATATAAAATTATAATTCAACACATAAAAATTATTATTGAATTTTTATTTAGTTAAATAGAGCTTCATATAACTTGCCTTTAATTTGATCAAAAAACACAAAGATCTTCAAACATTTGTCTTAATGTTTCTTTTTTATATCTTTATCCTTTTTATTGTTGTACTTTAGTTCGTTGTTTCACGAACCGACATTTTAAGTATGAACTAATGAATGAAAATCAAAAAAATATGCATAAATATATTCTTTGGTGTTCATAGTCATTTTATATAATATAATTATGATCTTTCCATTCATCTGTATATATTCCTGAATCCTCCCTATCTACATCTTAATAACATTAATTAGAGTTGTTTTACTTTTAAATGGAGAACTGTAGCGAATCTTTTGATAGATGAATTGCTCATCTCTGCAATAGCTAAGACCTAGGTCTGATTTTGTTTTGTCTCTTTCCTCGATGATACTTAACCCCGTTTTTTAGCCATTGCTTCATTGGATTGAATAACGCAGCCAACTCATTCTCACTATATTGTTGCCATAATGTTCCTTTATATTTTTCTTAACCCCTCTAATTAAACTGCTAGTGGATCTTTGATTCATAGCAACAAATTCACATATAGTTCTTTGGGGAATGCTTTTTGAATAGAAAACAGAAACTTTAACAATTTCCTGATGTCAATTTTAAATATGAACAATCTCGTATCTTTTCTAGATGATATAGTATTTTTTTTATTTATTAATAGGTTAATTTTTACGCCTATATTTATAACCTTCACTGTTATTTTTTGTAGCCACAAAGCCATTGATAAAATTTTTTTCTAAGTAAACCATGCTCTTATATTCATACAACTGCTTCTTATTTTCGCAATAATAAATTAGACCTTTGTTTTTCCTTCTGAATTATCATAAACAATATTGAGATAACTTAGAGATTGTATAAATATTATAAACTTTGCTTCGAATAATATTCACTTCAAAAAACAAATTATTTAATGAATAAACATCTTTTTTCTTTATTATTTTCACATGAAATTATTCACATTATTTAAATAGTGCTGTGGATATTAATAGATGGTCATGGTCTGTGTTGTAATCTTACAAATCAATCGATATAAAATTCAAACAAGATTTGAATAATTATTTCCAGCTGAACACTCAATTTATATGAGTGGTTCAACTCAACACAAAACGTCATTTAATCATGATGTTGATTCATTTCCATCAATCTCTCGTCGAAATGTTGTTTAATTTACATATCGATAAAAATTTTTGGAAATCCTAATGGCTCTTGCGAAAATTAATATATAGAAATAAGATAAGGTTTTATAAAATTATTATAGAGTTTCAACAAATAATTTTTTTTTGTAAATTTTATGTGAACATGTTATCGATTGTTATCTATTTTTAGATGAAGGGGGGAAAATAAAATAAACAGCATTTAAACTACAAAATTTATTATTATTAAAGCATATAAGATTTTTTAAATTATGATCAATAGAAACATAAATACAAAATACAATTTAAACAGTAATATATGAAGAAATGGTATACTCATTTTGAAGTTTTACCAAGAAACAGTTTACCCCAATAAAAAAACATCATAATTATATCAACGACATTATGCATCAATACAGGGATTTCAAATAGCGGATGACTTCCTTTTTGTTTTTTAGAAATAAAATGAATTATCATTATATGTCTTTTTTTGTGTAAAATGTCTTCTTCAAATTTGTTAAGCAACTTCTAAATAAAATATCCTTTTAGCTTCATATCAATATACGTAATTACCATTTATTTAATATAATAGTAAGACACTTGAACTCATCTCATTTGAAAGAAGAAGAGTAGTTGATGAATATAGTACAAAGGAAGGTTTCAAAAGATGTATCAAAGTGTTGTGAAATGTTCCCAATGGGCTGACCATGTTTCAATAGATGGAATTGATAAAAAAAACACAACCCGTAAATAAAAAATAATGAATATAGATTATTCACCTTGAAAAAAAACTGCGATGTGCATACCAAAATAATTTTTGTCTAATTAATCAGCAAATTATGTTTTATTTCAAATTTATTCGTTTACCTCTGTAAAATTACGTTCAAAATGTTCAGACGATAAATAATATTTTTAAGTCCAAAAAGATTGAAATAGAAACAAAAATTTTAAATATGCAGCAACAAATAGTTATATATCTATATGAATACCTTTAACATTCAAGAGTAGAGTTTTTAAATCCCACAAAATAAAACAAACGCACAAATTATACAAAATACCTTAAAAATTTAAACACTAAAAAGTGACAAATATGTTATATTATATATGAACAATTTAGGAAATCAAATTTCGTGGTCTATTTTAAATTGAAGTCGATTAACACAATTTATAGCAATATAACCATAACACTATAATAAAATGGTTGTTACTACAAGTATTTTTTTTATGCTAAAAAGCATGAATTGAAGCGAAATATAATACAGATAATTATTGCCTCATTTGAATATTCCTTAAAATTTACAATGGATTAGAATTTAATTATGAGACCCCAGTAAATGTTTATAAGTACCATCGAAATTCTAAAATATGCGATATTGTATATAGTGTTATCGATCTCACCGTACATTTACAACTTCATAAGATCACGAATCCTGAATGGAAAGGCAATGAGAAACATTAAAGGTAAATGGATCGTAATAACAGGAGCAACGGACGGTATTGGTAAAGCGCTAGCCATAAACTTTGGAAAGAAAAAAAGCAAGATTATCATAATGGGAAGAAATCAAGAAAAACTTGACAATGTTCAAGAAGAGTTAAAAACCTATGGGTCTATATGCAAAAGCATTCTAGTTGACTTTTCGAAGGATTGTGATTTTAAAGGAATGTTTAAGGATTATGAAATAGGAATGCTGATAAACAATGTTGGTTGTGCATCAAATGGGCCTGTCCACTTTTTTGATAATGAAAGAGTTGAAGATATTATAAATGTGAATGTTTTAAACACGTTTAAAATTACCCGAGAAATATCAAAATCTATGGTAAAGCGTAATATGGGATATATACTTAATGTTGGGTCGATAACAGGTGATATGCCAGTTCCGTTTTTAGCAACTTACAGTTCATCGAAGGCTATGATCAAGGCTTGGAGTGAATCTTTACATCTCGAATACAGGAAATTTAATGTTAATGTGGAATGTCTTGATACCGGATATGTTACTACGAAAATGAGCAAAATAAAAGTGGCAAGCTTCTTTTGCCCAACGCCCGAAACATATGCAGAATCTGTAGTAAAAATATTTGGTTCTACGTATTTAACCTTTTCTTATTTGCCTCATTTACTAATGAATCTTTTGGTTGTATTGTGTCCAAGATCTATTATTGGATGGATAAGTTTTAACAAGCAAAATAGCATTAGGAAGATCATCGAAAGAAAAAATAAAAAATAACTGAAGTATATTTTTAAGACTTTAATAAAATTAACATCTTATCAAAATAAATTATCCCTCTAGATTTTTTTGTGGGTAGGCTAATAATTATGATTTATATATCTGTTCCTTGGGATTGAGAAAACCCCTTGATTTAATAGGTCTCGAAAGAAGGAGGGGTATTGAAGAAGAATTTTGAGAGGAGAAGATAGCCGAAAGTATAAATACGCTGTGCGCATAGAGAATCAAGCAAGCTGTGCCTGTGAACAAAAACTAAAAATACAACTATAAATTTAGCCCATAAATAAAGAATAAATATATCTGTTTTTGAGGGATAAGCTTTAATAAGCAAAATAGCATTAGGACGATCGTCGAAGAAAAAATAACTGAAATATATTTTTAAGACTTTATTAATATCTATATCAGAATATATTATCCTCTAACTTTTTTTATGTGGGTTGATTTATATATTATATTTCACCCAAAAATCATAAAATTAGAAAACAAATATAAAAATGAAAATATTTATCGATCAAAAGGGTGGTTAAGTATTCAAGAAGATAGCCGAGTGTATAAATAAAAAATGATATGTATGTCAAAGTAAAATATGTAAAAATTAATGAATAAAGCAAAAAAAAGGTAAATCAATTATAAAGGTTTTCATTAAATATCTAAATATGTAAGTATAAGCGATGTATAATTGTAATATATGTTATAAAAAACAGCAGAAAAAAAATAGAAATGAGTCACCTCTTTACCAAAGCTCCGATAGATGACTTTTCTAACTCCAAAAAAATAAGTGCCATCTAAGCTTCTATGTATGTAATATCAAAATTAATTTTTAATAAGTATATATATGCAAGTGAATAGATGATATACAAGGCTATAATATTAAAGATAGGATTTTTAAAAGATATAATGTATAATGATGAATATAATACATAAATGAAATTTAATTGTTATAAACCACAAAGATTATTTAAAATTAAATACATCTTATTGATGGCAATTGAAGGCAAATCTGTTTTTCTGTAAAAAAAAATAACCATTAGAACAAAAATTCCTTAAAATAACCTAAGTTTCTTTTGAATTTTTATTCTAGCTTTATTTTTTAAGAAAAGGTTTAAAAAATCGTATCGTACTAAAAATACCATTAATGAATATATTTGACAAATGACCAATGCTGTAGCTAAACTGTGCTTTTTTTATTGCAGATGAAAAATTTTTAATGTATATTTCGTGCTATTATCCGAAAATTCTCATGTAAATGTTTAGTCTATGATTTTTCTGGGATATAAAATCCACTAATATGTCCCTTAATTTGTAGATTATGTTCGACTCGTCTATTTTAAAAATATTTTGAGCTTAATTAAGTTCTTACCAGAAGAATATGAGAGCGCAATAAATTTTCTTAAATAATTTCTATTACCTAGTGACTTAATTTAAATGTATTCGCAGCCTTCTCCTAGTTTAACCCAAAATCATCAATATTATATTTTTAAACTCAATCTATTCATAAAGCATATTTTAAATCCCAAAGGACCCTAAAGAAGTTTGTTTTTGAAACATGTATTTCAAAATTTTTATATAGGTAAATTGTTGTTGTGATTCCTCAGCAACTTTATTAATTCCAACTCTTTGCAGATACAGAAAACACAGAAAGTTATTTAAAAAACCCAAAATATTTATTTCGGAATATCATCACTCTGTATTTATTGTGAAATATTTTTTAATATTGATTAACAATTTTAGTTTGCCATATCAATCGGGTCACCGCTATGGATAAACATCGCAATCATTCCAATATCGGCTTTGATCACCTTTTCTTGCGTTCGAGAATCTAGAGTTAAGTTGTTTCAGTGCCACAATCTAATATAAGCTTGAAGCCGTAAGCTTTATTTTGCTGAGGGGATACATAACTGGGTTTCAGTAACATTTACGCTTAGAAACAACTGTTTACCAGTTTGATAATTTATAATTTTGAGTGCAGGAAGAGGACCGTACACCTTAATTAATTTATTATACGATAAAAGGTCAAATATTTACACCATTAAATTATTACTAACAAATGTTTTTTTGTATTTATTATAATCATAATATTTTGAGATTGGTAATAATAGACCACTGCCTTGAATTTTTTTATAGTATGTGATTGTAACTATCGTAGAAGTTCCAACAAATAATTGAATAACATTGTTTTATAATTAGAATTAAAAAAATAACATTATATGATTTAGAAAAAAATCGGTCAGATGTGATAAGTAGCCTCGAATGATATTCTATATGATTAAAATTGAATATTATGGCAGAAAAACTAAGTATCCAACTAAGATTTAATAGTAGTTCAAAGTAAAAAAAAAATACATGCATTGATATGATAATTATATATGTGAGGCATAATATTTATGCTGGTGGTAAAAACTTGTTCATCTTTAAGAAATATACAAGCTATAGATAAATATATATATAATCATCGGATGGAACCTACGCAGCCTATAATCAATAAGAATCTATTATTTTTTGCTTAATAACTAGATAAAACTGCGAGAAATTTGTAGCACTGAAAGCTTTTCATTAAATTGCATGCTAAATATGAAATCTAGTGTGCATTGCTTCTAAATAACAAATATGTTTTAGGTTTTGAAACCAGAAGTTAATATTATTCAATAAAAATATATGAGATCGTATATGAATTTTATCTTCTATTAATGGATTAAAATTCTAAGTCGAAATAAATTATTTATGCTGTTAATTGTCACCATTCAATGGTACTTAAATATTTCTGGTAATATTTTATTGTATAAAAACGCCTTGAATGGCGAATCCCATGCCCATAAATGATTTTAATAATATTTAAGGTCATTATTGATTATCTTTTGAATAAAATTGTGTACGTATTTTTCTTACGCCTATTTTGCCCATGTATATTTTATATACAATTACTAGACCTTTTTAGTTTTAAAAGGTTATATCATTATTTTAATTAACTGTAGATCAACATAAGTATGCTCCGAAGGTCGAGATTCTACTTTCAATCATAAGCTTGGTTTATTTTTAATATTATTATGGCTTTATATCAATTTAAATGATTAAAAATTAGGATGCTTATCACGTAATAACATCGTATAATTACTAAAGACAATTAATACAGCCTGGCTGCATGTAATCATTCGGTAAAAAACACACACTTTAACATTAAGATACAACAACTTTACTAGATACTCAAACGTAAGTGTAAATAATCAATTCATTATTTTTATTATGGTGATGTCTCCATGCAGGGGTGACTCAATTGATGTGTTTAAAAAAACCGTTAGCCTTTTTAACCAAGTTTTATATAAAAATATACATAATGTTATGGTCCCAAAAATATAGGGTGAATTATTTGTCACAAAAACCAGAACATTTTAACTTGAAACCACCCGTTTTTTATCGTAGTATAAGTGAAATCCTTATCAACTAAGGTATTTTGAATTTATTTTTCAGATTTGCGTTTTAAATTGTGTAGGGTTGAGTCGGCGAAGACAGTATGTGTATGTGAAAAGTAGACGACTATTCTGTGGGAAGGTTAACACATAGGGTTTGTTGTAACTTTCAAAACCAAACGAAATTAATCTCTTGGGTTTCTATAAATTTCCTTTGCGCATTATTCAACTTTCGATCTTTATAATCTGAGGCATTGGGTTTAATAATTGAGTTACTCAACTATATTTAGCTTATTGATCAATATAATGAAACCATGTGTTCGTGATAAAATCCTGGGTTTTGATTTTTAATATGGAAGATACATACTATTTTATTTGTCAAAAACCCCGAATTTTAATCATGACCACCTTTTTGACGAGAAAATTTTCCCTTGGGCCGCCTGATGGTTTATTATGAATATCATACAGTAAAAATTTTATATTTTGCATTTAAGAGCTGTGTTGCGTATATTTTGTATTACCTGTATATCTAATTGATTGATAATATCCAATCGCTTGATCATCGTCACAGTGCTGATGAATTATTTCAAAAACTGGTCTTGGTTTTCATTAATCACAGCATAATACAAAATTGGAATCCATATAGCTTATAGGTGGTTGATAACAATCAATGAATGAGTTGCCCCATATTCATAACACAACCATCAAATTTAGAAATTTACTGTGAATTTAGCAACATTATCAGAATGTATTGCACCCATATTCATAATACAACCATCAAATTTATAAATTAAATAAAATTTGCATCGAGTTGACAACAATCCTAGAATGAGTTGCACTCATATTCATAATATAACGATCAAATTTAGAAATTTAATATTGTTTTCTGTGGATTAAGCAACAACTTCTGAATGATCTATGTTGATATTAAACATAAAAAGAATGAACCCTGCAAACTTAAAGTTATAAAAAAAAAATTAGCAATTATTTTTTGCTACGTTGCACTAAGCTATGAATATTTTCATTTTAATTTTTTTATTTAAGATCCTTCCGTAGTTTCTGTATCCTTTTCTACGTCAGGTTTCATCGCAGGGAATAAAAGAACGTCTTTAATATTAGCAGCGTCTGATAAAAACATAACTAACCTATCGATTCCGATTCCCCATCCACCTGTTGGTGGAAGTCCATATTCGAGGGCTGTAACAAAGCCTTTATCCATTTTCATTGCCTCATCATCACCCTTTTCCGCATCCCTAACCTGCTCTTCGAATCTTTCTTTCTGATCAAAAGGGTCGTTTAATTCCGTATAAGCGTTGCAAATTTCTTTTCCATTTATAAAAAGTTCGAATCTTTCGGTTAATAACGGATCATCTCTGTTCTTTTTGGCGAGTGGGGACATAACTAAAGGATGGTTCATCACAAAAGTAGGGTTAATACATTGTGGTTCGATGAATTCCCCTATCAACTTATCAAGGACCCTAGGCAAGGTATATGGTTCATGAAGTTTAATGTTTTCTTTCTTAATAAAGAATAGGAAAAAATCAAGCATTTCATCTAGATTGCCACCATATAGCTTAAAATTAGAAATAAAATCTTTAGTTAGGTACTTTTCCCCTTCCTTTAATTCCCAGGTTTTCATTATCTCACTCATTCTTAAATTAAGTTCGGAAATAATATCAATTCTTTTAAAAGGCCTTGAGAAGTTTAGTTCAACTGGATCCGGACGCTGCTCTCTTTTCATAGGCCAATGACTAATAACTTCCTTTTTGAATATTTCTTTGACCATCCCATTGATCATTTCTTCAGTCATTTCAATTAAATCGTTGTAATCAGCATAGGCCATATAAAACTCACATATTGTAAATTCTGGGTTGTGGGTTAAATCAATTCCTTCATTTCTGAAAACCTTGCCGAGCTCATAAACTCGATTTAATCCACCAACCACGAGCTGTTTTAGAGAAAGTTCGGGTGAGATTCTCATAAAAAGATCAAGATTGAGTTCATTATGGTGTGTTATAAAAGGTTTTGCTGCTGCACCCCCAGGAATCAAATTCATCATTGGTGTTTCTACCTCAAGGAACTCGAGATTATCAAGGTATCTCCTTATATAATTTATGATTTTGCTTCTTGTATAAAACCTATTCAAAGACTCTGTGTTTGTTAGAAGATCAAGGTATCTCATTCTATAAATCATATCAGGATCTTTCAATCCAAAATGTTCAGACGGTAATGTTCTCAAACAGGGCGCTAAAAGTGTGAGTGAGGTTGCAAAAACAGATAACTCATTGTTCTTTGTTCTTCCAGGATGACCAGAAAATCCAATAACATCGCCTCTTTTGAAATAATCAATGGCTTTAGAAAATTTGGAAGGACCAAAGGTAATAAAATTATTTATACTGAGATTCTCGATTTCTGGCTCTTCTTGTGCAAAATTTTGAACAACAACCTGTATATAATTTCCATTATCGAAAAGTTTGTAAAAATTAAGTTTCCCAAACTTTCTCATTGTAATTAATCTACCTGCAGAAGCAACTATATCTGTCGATTTATTTTCCTGTTTAACATCGGAATATTTGGATATTATCTCCGATATGGTATTCTTTACCACGTATTTATGCGGATAACATGTCTCATTCGCTGCTAGTTGTTCTTTAATCTGTTTGGATCGTTGAATGTAGTATTCATCTTCTTTAATTTCGGCCATTTTCCTTTGATGGGATAAATTTAATATATAAAAATAGCTGGATGGTTTAAAACATCAGTAAACTAAAAAATCACGTATTGCATGATATATATTTAAAAGGAATCTGATATTCCATGGGCATAAATCAGCAACTTCAAAAACTCTAATATCTAAAAAAATCATTCATTTCTTTGAACTAAAGTTGTAAGATAGAAACTCTGAAATTTCTTAAATATTCTAAATTATCTGACATAAAGGTATGAAAAAATGAATTCTGATACTTAGAATTTTATAAAGCATAGGACTTTGAGCGAGTTTTCTTTGAGAATGAAAACATAAATAACGAAACTCAAATATTTCTAATTTTATAGAGCATAGGAATGTGAGCGAGTTTTCTTTGTGAATAAATATATATATAAAATGAACTCTAATACTTTTACTTTTATAAATCACAGTACTGAGTGCGAGTTTTATTTGGGATAAATTTAGAAACTCGATATTTCTAATTTAATAAGCACTACCTGTAAGTGAGCCTAATAATATTATTATGTTAGCTTTTATTACCTATAAATCAGAATTATTGTGTAATAAATTGAATATTACTTTAAATTCAATTTCTTTAATAGGCCAAGTCTGTGGTAGCAGATATAGAAATTTCTCGAATGAACAAACCAAATTAATTAATATTGCGCAAACTATTATTAAAGTGCAAGGAATTCCAATGAAAGCACAAACAATTATATTGAGAATAAACCTTGATATAAAATTTTGTAAAGAAGACGATGCTTTGAGGAAAGTCATAAAAATGAAGTTTCGGAAATAATTAGTTAACAAGTATGTTATTTATAGCAATAAAAACCTTTTTTTTACAAATTTAAATAGCTAAAAATAATATTCACTTTTGTATAAATATAATAATATATGAAAATCGTTTTTTATAGCACAATGCTCAAAAATACATAGTATATAAAAAGGTTCCCTGACTATACACATAATTATTTGAGTCGAATACTGTGATAAACCATTATTTCGCATATTTAAATAAAAATACGTTTTTATCACGCTCAATTATTTTAGAGTGATTACATTTAAGAACTAAGCATTCGTATTTTCGTATAAAAAAATTAAATGAAATATGGCTTGTATAGAAAAGTAGAAAGTCATGATATGTAATATTATTTGAAAAAAAAAACAAAACTTCAATTGATAATAAACTTTTATTAACCTTTACAGCGTATGAGAAAGAAATAAAAACAACATTCTTCGAATTTAAAAATTGCGCTCACTCCAGATTCTTTAGGAGATCTTAATCAAATAAATGCATTTAATATATTCTAAAGGGATAATAAGTGCTATCATCAATTTTTTTTTAAATTTCAGATCATAGGTATGTGTAATTTAGTGATAAATATAATATAATAAAAATATCATAGAAAAAATATCGTCTTCATACTTTCTATCACACCTTGTGTATAAAATGAAGCCAAAATAATTATATTTATAAACCTATTATAGCTAATACCAGAACTTATATTACCTTCTTAACCAAGCCAAAAAATATAAATGAACTAAGTTTTGTACATATTTTCTTTTATTTCAAGAACTGCAGCTTATTGTATACCAAATGTGTGTTAAATTTTTTTATCTGTGTAAAACCAGAAAGCGCCAAAAATTAAGTCGCGCATATAATCTAATGTCCTCTATATCACAATCGATTATAATTTCATAAAATCAGAGGGTCTATTTTTTTTATTAGAGTATCTCCATAAGTTATATTTAAGAAATTTTGCGACCGCTTCCCCTGATTTTATATTTCTAACATTTTTACGTCATTTATTTTAGTGCCTTTTTAATCCTAGATTTTTAGTCGCTGTTTTTTTGATCATTATTTTTCATTTTTATTTGAATAATTATCGTCATTTATTTATTATTTATAAAAATATCGATCCTTGTTCGTTTAGTTCTCATATTTTCTACTTGATTTGATTTTAATCATGATGATAGCCTAGATAAGGGTTTTTTTTGTCCATAAAAAAGCATTCTATGCGCTTTTTATTATATTCTTTCCTTATATATTTTTTTGAAGATTGTATATTTTATGATGAACGATATTTTCTTGTCTCTTAAATAAAACTTCAAATTTATTCCTATCAAATAACTTCAGTGGTTTCATTATGTTTAATACAAGCATTTTTCAGTCTTTATATTCTTCATCTCTTATGAAAAATACATTTAATATTTTTTTTATTAAAAAAAATGAAGCCGAAAAAAATAGCAATTCTAAAATTAAAATATGATATATTTATGCGGTAAAAGGCAAAAAAAATTGTAAACTTGATTGTATAAATTTTTGTACACATTTTTGGATTATATCTTGACCGCTTTTTTTTCTAAAATACATTAGAAGTAAATAAAAAATCTAATTGATAAACGAAATATTTTTTTTATTTGAAATATAGATAGATATAAACCATTTCCATTATACAAATCCATGATATAATACCAATAAAAACATTATGAGAAAAATTAATCGGTTAAAAGATATTTTTATTGGTTTTAAATAATATAATAAAAGGGGTATTGATCTAAAAATGAATTTTATGGATTTTATTATTTTGATTAATGGCATTTTTTTTTATTTGTTGTAAACATAAAAATCACTACATATTGATAAATCTGGTGTTTTCCAAGTGTATAATATGATTATGTCCTTTATATAATTCGATTTAAAGGTACACTTCAATAATTAAGAATAAAACGGAGAATATTTCTTACAATAATAAATAATTTCTTGCTGTATTTTTGTACCTTATATCTAAGTTTAAGTAAGAAAGACAGATAAATTGTTTTAAAAAGGTTCCTATATTACTAGAATGATCCCTTTAAATATAAATATAGCCCATAAATAAAAATTATTTTATATTATAGTTACAATTAGAGAAATATATTGTATAAAATCTATAAAATTTATATTTTAATATTGAAAATAAAATGATAAAGATTGCTATATTTGTACTTATTTCTCTTCTTCTAAGAAATACTGAATTTAACCGAAAAAAGTTGAAAAGATAAACATATTTTTGAAATTATAACATACATAACATTTAATTCTTATCATAGATGATTAAAAATGCTTCATTATATATAAAATATATGATACTTTCACACATAAATATATATTTTAATTATCCACTAAATATTTTCAGTTTATTTTTGTTATTAAAGTATTATTCTAAAAGTTGAATATAACTTGATAGCAAAATTTTCTATCTATCCTACATTAATATATTACTAAAATACTATAACTTCCTTCTATGATCGCAATCTGATCGCTAATAATAATCCACATCTATTAATAAAATATGCTAGCGACTCTATGGACATAGTATCAAACAAAAGAACGATTTACAGTTATATCATTTGTGTAAAATAGCCAACGTTTTTCTCTCAAAAGAGATATTGAAAAAAATACCATTGATTGCTTCAAATAACCGCGAAATCACTGTAAATTTTTTTTTAGTGAAATTGTAAGGATAATTATCACATTTTTTCCATATACTAAGGTAAAAATCAATATACACATACAATAATCAGAGTTTATTCATTAATATTAACTAAAAATTAAAAAATATTAAGCAAAATAATTGACATGAATAATAATAAATAAAAGTTAAGCATTTATAGTTATTTTTTTTAAAAAGCGATCAAAACATCCAAATTATGTATATATTTTTCCATTAATATATAAAAATTAGTAAACCATACGTCTAGAAAAATAAGAAATATTTGTATTTGTGAAATTTGTTGAATTCAAGATATTTCTTCGCTCTACAATTTTTGAATATTATGTATATATCAGCTTACAATGAATATATGACTATTTTTATACAAACAAAAATATAGCATTTTTTATCTTCGGAATTATTAAATAATACTTCTTTTACATATATCTATAAAATTTATCCTTTCATTTCACAAAAAAACGGACGGTCAATATAGTTGCATAGTTATTTTATTTATAATAGCCATAAAAAAAATTAAAAAAAATATTTCTTTTTTTAAAATCATAGAAATATTTATTGAATTATTCTAACCACATTAGAAATAATCCATGCAATCTATTTAAATTTTATATGTTTGCAAAATATAGTTATTAAACCCATTCCAAAAATTAATGCATATCATCAATCACATTAGCTAAAAATTTAAATTTTTGTAAAGCATAAATACAATGAGACAAAAAAAAAATCAATCAAAACCCAATCTAGAAATAATAAAAGAAAGTTTATGTGATGGCTACAAAAACAAATACGAAATAAAAGATTACATATCGATAAATTATCCACTAAAAATCAATCCAAAGCTTCCTAACAAACTAATGGACAGTATAAAAGAAATACTTCGCAAGAATAAGTTTTTTATGAAAGTAGCCAAAGATGAAAAGAAAAAAACGTATTTATGGGCTACAGTTGAAAAATACAGTGAAAATATGGAAACCGAGCTGGAAAATGAATTTAAAGATATTGAGCCTTTAAAGACACAACATAAAGATTATATACATAAAAAAATATTGCATAGAAATGTCCCGTTTTATGGATTGTCTTATGAGGCTTATAATAGCATGTTTGTAAAATCAGAAAGAAATTCGCATATAGAATTTTTTATGCAAAATGGATACTCTGTGAATAATGTTCATGATTTTAATAGAAATCTTGGTGATTATCTTAGGTTAATGCTCAATCCCGATAAATTATGTAAAAAAAATCATTATGATGGGCGTATTGAATTTCCAGATAAATTTATGTGGAAAAATGTTGATTATGATCGGTATAGTTGGATTCAATTTGAAAAATGGAAGAGATATAATTAAATATGGCATAAAGAAAATATCTTTTTTTATTTTGTATGTTTTCAATTTTATCTTTGAGAATGCTCTTCCCGTGGTTGAAGGCATAAAGCGTGATAGGTGTGTAACATCTGAGTTCTAGATATAGTAAGACCTGTAGGTTTTCATTTTTTCGTTTTACACAAACCACAAAGGTGCATAGAGCTAAGAAGATATGGTAAATATTTTTTAAAGTATAATTCTTTTATTTTTTTCGGTGACTCGATATAATTATAGCAATCTTCGGTTTTTTTCAGTCTTTCCATCAATGAACTCTTACGCCCATACACAGCGTGGATTAGACTTATTTTAAAAAGCTAAAATCAATATTTACGAAAATACCAATCTAGTCAAATCTCTAAAGGAGTATGCAACCACTATAGGCTGCTATTGTCTATATGATCCATAATAGATATGTGCTAATTTAGACTTTTAATGGTACATTTCGACGAACTAGACAGACATTTTAATACTATCTTATAATTGTCATCTTATGATGATTATTCTGTTTAAAAGTCAAAAACTGCTACTTTGTAGGTATTTTTACTTCAATGGATTCAAATTTTGCGGGCGGGTAACTGTGTAACCCACTGTCACATTTAAAAGTGTCGCCTAGAAAAATACTCAATATAACACCGAAAGTCATTAAAAAATATATTTTAATTCACTAACTCACATAAGAAAATAACTTAAAAGGTAACAAAATCTTGGTTCTAGCTTAAATATAATAAAAAATGAATTATGAGTTATAATATACCAATACGAAATAAAAATTTTATTTTCTAGCAATATTAAAACCCATATTAAATATAAGAATATAAAAAAGAATTTTTAGCCAAATTCTCTCTCAATGCATTGACAACGAAGGCAAAAAAACAAATTCATATTTTGTATGCCATGATGTTGTTCATTCTTAAATTTATATCTTTTAAATTTCGTCGTACCACCAATCCGATGGAATTTACACATAACAGTTTTTAATTTGTATGGCCCAAGCCAAATCGGCACCGCCTGTTATTTATGTAAAATTTTTATTTCATACTGATCAAGAGTTTGATTTTTTTTTAAAGATTAGTATAATCTAGAAAAAATACAAGAAAATATTTATCATATTATAATGATAAAACAGGGGATCTTATTTAATATGAGTATTTTAAATTAGGAAAATTGTTCTTTTGTAAAAAATTTGCAGTATAATTGAAAAAAAATTATGTTTAATGTAAATTTTTTATGTATCCATTTGTTTGAAAAGTCCGATTTTCGCTAATAAATATCATTTGTTTTTCAATACTGAGAAAAATTAACGTCTGTAATGATTTAATCGTATTATCACCGATTATTTTAGCTATTATAATTTGAAATCAATCGAAAACAAGACTTTATAAATATAATATTTTGCTCTATAGCTCATGGACATATCTGGTATACGCATGTTGAAAAAACCTCGTGATTGTATAAATATCACTAGAATATCCTCTGATTTTACACTGTCACTATAATCGGGCTTACGATTACAAATTAAATAAAAAAATAAATATATTGAAATCCAGGTCACTTGGTATGATAGATGCATATCTCCAGAGCATTATTCTTGATAAAGCCTCAAATAGGAATCGTTTTCCTGTTTTATTTAACCACCACCAGGTAGACCTAAATGACTAAAAATAGCCATAAATAGAGAATTGTTATTTGTTTGCAATAAGTAACCCTGTTCCATCACAAAAAAACATTCCAAGATTATTTTTTTGTGAAAAAAAGCGGAATATTAAAGCTTATTATGTTGCATAGCCAAAGTTTTTTTGCACAATAAAAAGTACACAAGATATTTTTAGATACTTGCGACGTTATGCTTCCAAGTTATGTTTTTTATGTTTTAAAATACAAATATAATACAAAATAAGACATGGGTGTAAAATTTCTAAATAGTTTGACAATTTATACATGCTCATTCTCTTAAAAGAAGTACAAATAAATATCTTTATATAGTCCTCAAAATATATATGATTTTGGGCTTATAATTATAAAATATACCATCGTGTAAAATAATAATCTTTTTTAATATGTAAGTTGCACAAAAACACATATTTTTAAATTCTAAACAATAAATACCATAAATTAAAGTGGGAGTGAAGCGCCAGGATACGCGTTAAAAAAACTCCATAGGTTAATTTCCTATCTTCAAAGCCTCAAGCCAGTTAAATTATATGATTTATCATAAACCACACAGAAAAAAATACAAATTTTTGAAATAAACAACAAATTGTCTTACAGTTCATGGGTAAATAAAAAATTCTTATTTTTTAAGTTTTTAACTTTTAAATCAATTGAATTAAATGATTATATACAAGAAAAATTGATATATTTTAAATAAAAAAATTTAGATGCTTTTCAGTTTACCGTTATGTGTAAAAATACCATATTTTTTCAAGTTTTAATTCAATTGAAATATCAAAATTTACCTGAACCACAAAAAATTGGAATATTTTATATAAACAAATAAGGTTTCGTAAAGTTGATGTTTTATTTTTTAGACGAGCTTTCCTGTTTCTTATTTTGTGAGATAGTCATAACAAGATCATATATATAATCGACTTGTTCATCAAGGGTCATCTTATCATTATTAACTATTATCGCATCATCTGCTTTTTTTAGCGGTGCTACTTTTCTGTTCATATCTTGATGGTCTCTTTTAACGATTTCTTTTAGAATATTATCATACGAATCGTTATTATTTTCGCCTTGTCCATCCCTTTCTATCAATTCATCATATCTCCTCTTTGCTCTAACATCTTCAGATGCAGTTAGAAAGATTTTAAGATTCGCATCTGGCATAACAACAGTTCCAATATCTCTTCCATCGATTATTATTCCATTCTCTAGGTTATCGATAATTTTTCTCTGTATTTTCAGAACCATATTTCTTATAAATCCATGTTTAGCTACTAAAGACACATTTTTGTCTATCAATGTATTTTTCAATCTTTTTTTATCGACTGAATTTTTCTGTATGTTATTTTCTGAATCTGTGAATCTATATTCGATGATATCCTCACCTGCTGTTATATCAATAGAATTTATAAAATCTTTATTTTCTAATATGATTTCATCGGTTATAAAACTTTCATCTTGGCTACTTTTCTCTTTCTTTGATATTGTATCTAAGAGAATAAATGTTATTGCCCGATAAAGTGTTCCGGAATCAACACGACTAAATCCCAACTTTTCTGCAAGTTTGCATGCTGTAGTGCTCTTTCCTACTCCAGAAGGTCCATCGATTGCAAGTTTAAACGATCTCATTTATCCCCCTGTCTTGGGAGGATTAAATATTTAACTTGATACTTAATCATAAGATTATTTCAAACTTCCTTATTTGAACCAATTAAAATTGAGAATTTTTAATAACAGAAACAAAATGATATTTTGATTCAAAAATCAAACACATGCATATTTTATCCAAAATTTATTGGTAGGATAAATATACAGTTCAATCTTTAACATATTGCATTTAATTTCTGTGAATTTACCTGTCTGATTTTTATGTGCTAAAATGTATAGTATAGTGCTTAATTATTACTTAGTTGATTCGATATTTGTCATTTAAATTTGCTCAAGCAAAACTTGGATTGCTCTCTAAAAAATACTTGCTTAGAACTTCCATATGCGCTACCATCTTTAAAATATTCATCAATGCATCTTCTTATGTCAAGACTTACTAATTCAAGTGTTTTCCTAATTCTATTGTTTATAGTATACTTCTGCTGGAATTTCTAACTCTTTAATATACGACTTATGGTATTTCTTGACCACACCATCTCTAGTATTATTATAAATGATTGTATATAATTTCTATAAATTAACAAAGTTGCATATGTCATAACATAGGGTGGTTTTGCCACAAATACTATTATTTGTATTTAAGGATCTAACGGAAGCTAAAGGATATACAAAAATAATAGTAATGAGAAAAAACTTGAGCATAGAAAATGAATTATTGGGGATTTAAGGATGATGTACTTGAAAAGAGTATACAGCAAATATGTAATATAGTGCAATCCAAAGTTTTGCGCAAGCAAACATGAAAAGTTAAAATAAAAATTTGCCCTTAAATAAATACATAAAATTTTATAAGAATTAACGTCTCGAATTTTTTGAAGCTAAAAAAAAAGTGGATTTATCATAAATAATTTTATAGGTTGTGGTTTTAGACATACTCTTTTTTTAAGTAGCGAATTTGTTTGCTTGAATAATCTTTTTTAAAAAATCATTTAAAGTTATCTTTTATATTTTTTAGTCTTAAATCCTAATTTCTTATTTAAACTATATAAAACTCGAATATTTTCCCGAGATAATAGCTTTTATTTAACCGAATTTTTGATCAAACAGCCGAAACATTTATATTTTCTTGTTGAAAAAATTTTCATTTTCTTTTATATATAGTGTAATTCAAAATTTTATAATATCATAACACTTTCGAGGTATAAATAGTATATAATTGCAATGAAAATTTATTCACGAACAAATAAAAAAAATCATTGTATATTGATATCTATGATAATTAAAGGTCAACTTTTGTAATTTTATATTGTATTTAAGTAAAATTTCTGAATAAACATTTTATGCGCAAAATATTTGTCTTTATATTTACAAAGCAAGAGAAAGGTGAGGAAACCCCTTTATATACACTGTAGTCATATCATGTTTGCTATTATCTTAACTATACACAACAAATTTAGATTTTAAAATTGAAATAACCAAATAAAATATGTAAATAAGGCTTTATACTCAGTAATTTAAAATTTGCAAAGAAAACTTATAAATTTTTGGCAAAAATTTATCATATATAGAATTTCAAATATTATTTGACCATCTATTATATTTAATTTAAATGCCTAAAATAAAACATAAAATTTTTTTATAAACCACAACCCCAAAAATACATTTCAATTTTTTTAATAAAATATGATAATAAATCTGCCCTAATGACATATTAATTATAACTTGAAAAATAAAAAATAGAACATTATTCTGAAAATAATTTTACTAACTAACGTGAAAAATTGTTATAAAAACCAATTCTTTGACCCCAATGATGAAAATATAATTCAATTTTTCACTATTTATTTATTTGGAAAAAATTTTAATGATAAAACTATTCATATTCTTGTATAGCAATATTTTGTAAATATAATTCACAGAAAAGGTTGTTATACAGCAAAGATAAATTCTCTATATTATTTAAAAACCCCCATATTTTTTATAAAGCTATCCAATATCTTGCTTATTTATAATTAAAATTTTATTTTTACCATTTATCTAAAAATATCATTAAAATTCTTATTGTCTCTAGATTAATATTCTAGACCTACCGATCTACAGTTATAAATTTTTGAATAAATAAACTCCGTTGTGTATTCTTGAGCTTCTTCATATTCGAATTATTTATTTCTCAATTTAGAACTACAATTTTATCTGATTAATTTTGAATATTATATGATGAATGGCCTCAATAGAAAACTTTAAATTTATCAAGAAATATTTCTTTGCGCTATTTATATACTAAAATGGGCATTATACTTCTTTTACTATTTTCTTGTTTTTAATTGAGGAAAAAATATTGTTTTGCCTTAGGATTAAAGCGTACCTAAACACCACAATAATATTCTATTCAAAAGGCTAGTGTTTAACACACAGACTTTGGTTTTTTAGATTTAGATGATAGAATCAACTAAAACACATTATATACACATAACAAACGTATTTACAGGCTTTACATTCAGTTTTAAAAATCCAAAACTTAAGTCTAAGGTCTAAAATATGATTAAAGTTAAATATTTCACCAAGACACCTTTACTCAACTCATTTGAGAGAAGAAATGCAGTTGATGAAGATAGATGAAGAGAAAGCGTCTAAAGATGTATCAAGGAGTTGAAAAATGTTCCTAATAGGCTGACTACGTCTCAATAGACGGAATTGATAAAAAGCAACTTAACCCATAGATAAAAAAAAACCAACAAATATTTCACTATCTTTAGCATAAGATTAATATTTATATTATGAAAAGCTATTACAAGCATAGGAATCCCCTAAAAACTTCTAAATGAAATATAAAAGTTTTACAAAAAAATTAAAGAAATACATATATCAAAATTCATAAAAAAAATTCTATTAAATCAAAAAATGAATATCTAGACCAATAAAAAAAAGATCCTATTTTTATCGAACTGAATCAGGAATTCTTAATATACAAATTTATATTTTTTAATGTTCTCTTAAGATCAGAAAGTTTGTGTATTTGAATGATGGGTATAAACAATTCGTTTAATATACATCACCCCGATACTTTAAATCTATAAAAAAAAGTTGGCACAAAGGGCTATTGACTAATTTTACAACTGGAAAAAATTTACATGGATTCCAGCTATAATTTTTGAACTTTTGTAACGACAATAATAAATTTATATTCGCCTAATCAGTCATAATAATTTTTAAAACTAAATTAAAAGGGTATTTGCAATTTTAAACTTACAAAAAAGAATATTTTCAGTTGAAATAAGCGAAATATTGTGTCTTAGTAAAAAATTCATCCACTTATTTGGCTTTTATATTATCGATTCTTTTGGGGGTTTTTTTTTATTTTTATTAAAAAATGTGTCAATTACATATGTATATAAATTAGTAAGAATAGATTTCTACTCATTTATAACATTCTTTTTTCTTCTCAATTAAAATACGTGGGTTACTTGATATTTTTTGAATAAATATAACCAAAAATCATAGTAATATAAAATTTAATATTCCTAAATATATGCAAAATTAAAGTTGAATTTTGCCAAAATAACACTTAATATATGCAATTTTTGGATATAAATAGAAGAACTTATATAAAATTTAAAAAGATTGACCAGGGTATTAGCACATTTTATATTCTTCTCTATATAAATTAAAATGTGATTCTGGTATAGGGTGTAAACAAGTTTGTTTTATGGATATAATTTAGATTAAGCTTGCATTCTCCTGATTCAGTTTAGAATTTGCCGGATAATTTCTGAGTTATAGTATCATAGATAACGATTTGAGTTCATTATCAAGTTACACATAAAAAATTACTATTACTCCAAATAAAAATGTTTGTGAATATTTTAATCGTGTGTGTATGAAAAATATCCCTCGTATCGATAAATCTGTGAAATATATAAACTTTTAAAGATACAACTGCAATGCCTATAAAAAAACATTTTTTAAAAATATATATGCTTATATAAAAATGCAATAAAATGCCCCATACAACCTAGAGTTGAAAAGGATTATATTATTTTCAATAAATAGCCAAAAGAATAATGTCTCATCCGGGAAATTTTTAAATTATTGCTTATAAAAGATATTAACAATGAATTCGATAGTTAAAATTATTTGGAATCGAAATTTCTCTATATAAAAAAGTAAAACAATCTCGAAGGAAATGATTTTACGGGGTAACATTTAGTATTCTGGGTACACAAAGCATTTATTGTGACATACAAGAGTTTCTTAATGAGGTAAAAATTGGAAAACACAGGAAAGTTATATAAAAAAGGTATATCTATTCGTAAAGACTAATAAATCATTTTTTTAACATTTATACTAGTTAAAATGGATTTTTTATTGGTTCAATTTATAGGCTCTTTGTGTAGAATCCCAATTTCATCAGCAATATATAAATAAATGGCATCAAACGCTAGAAATAAAATAAGAATTCTCTATTATATGCAGATAATAAGGATTAATTTATTTTGAAAGAATAATTAAATAAATTAAATATTGGTGATAAATCAAAAATAATAGAAAAGCTCCGTATTAAAATATTGGATATATGTGTTTAAAAACAAATAGTTATATTTTTAGAAAGAATAACTATATAAACAGAAAAAAATGCTTTTCTTAATCAGCTAAAGAGTTTGAAACGGGCTAAAAACTGATAAAATTTTCTTGATATACTGCATTTCAAACAAATATTATGGATTATAGATTATTCTGAAAAACGTAGGAATAATTATTTACAATTATAATAATTACTCACAAAAATATAAAATTAACTTACATACTAAAATCATCACAAAAGAAATGAGGCCATTATATAACATTTTCAATAATAAAGTAGATTAATAACAATATAGATCACTGGGAAAAACAGTCGCTGTGTTTAACCCTAAAATTATTAAAAAATTGAGAAGAATACCATATTTAATGTTTTAATAATTAAAATAATACATTCAGATATAACATTCAATTCATAGAAAATTAAAAATACTATTTTATAATAGATAATTGCAGATAACGAAGGAATATTAAGTTGGATAATTTAAATCTATTATATGTGTGTCATAATCAAAATATATTTTTATGCATGAAAGAATATAGACATCTAAAGATATAAAATCTATATAAAAAAATTAAAAACTGAAAATACAGGTTAAAATTTCTTCAGAGAGAATTTATCTTACATATTGTGTTTAAAATTTGATAAATATCAATAAATATATTTACTATTTAGCATATTTTTGGATTTTTACGGTGAAAATTATGTTTTCAGCTTGTTTCAATTCAGTAATGCATACCTAATACTTTTTTAATAAGTATATTTAAAGAAATGCTAGAAACACAAATTTTTAGAACAGGAAAATTAAATATACCAAACTTATAAAAATACACAATAGATTAATAGTTTCTATTTCAAAACCCCCACAAAACATACTAATTTATGAAAAATAAAATAATAAATAATTTATACTTTACACTTTATTGAAATTTTATCGATGAATCCCAATACAAATATATATGCTACATAATATAAATTACAAGGAACTAAAAAATAACCAGATCCAAAAAAATATCGTGATATATAAGCGATAATACGGAATTAATCAACATGGAAAAAGAATATAATAAATAAAAAAAGAGAGAAACAATATAAAGTTGTTTTCACAAATAAACAGCTTTACATATGATCTGTAAAAAAGTCCCAAATAAAGATAACCCCAGAATTCAAACGAAAAGCAGAACTTGTGACGAATAAAAATATATATGGTTACTTATAAAGATAATGCCGAGATAAACTGACAAAAAAATAAAAAAATATACCGACATATATATGATTTTGTTCTACAAAAAGATCAGAAATCTAATATTTAATCCATTAAAATTTTTCACATCCCATTTCAGCTCGTTTTAAATAAGAAGTTTTATAATTTTACGCAATAAAGTGGTTAAAAAAATATATAAAATACATATTAAGTGTTTAATTTCTTATAAATTCTGATTAGTAAAACGAAAAACGCCAATGCATATTTTAAATAATAGGAATGAAGCATTTAAAACATACTGATCAGAATCGGCTATATAAAATCACAAATTTAGATTTTAAAATATCTTACATCCTTAATTTTAACGACACATATAGTCTTTTTACGCATAAATTAGTTATAAAAATTTAGCATATTATAAAAAAGACGTATTTATTTTAGGTGAAAGTTCTTTTATTAAATAGAAAAATGTAATATTTTTTCATATATATCGTGTTTCAAATAAAATTTTTGTTTTATTTTATAAATTAAAGACACGATACAATCCCATTCAAAACTGGATTCTCCTCATCAATGCGATCATATAATATTTTTCTTTCTGGTATTACTTCTTTTAAATGATCAATGTATCTATTATAACCCGTATAAAAATTTACATTTCCTTTAAATATGATCCCACCAATATCACAGGAGTCATAATTTGTCAAATTTCCTTTAACAAGGGTTTTCTTTAAAATTTTAATGTCTTTTTTCCATGTATTAAATGTATCATGAACGTATACAGACTCAAATTCTTTATAAAATTTATTCAAATTTGCAACCTGGGATCCGTGAAGTCTTAATCGATATGTATTACGATGTTTATTTACCAAATATTTGAGTATGAGAGCTATTTGATAATAAGATTTTTCCTTTTGAACGAAAAAAATTTCATGCTTTAGCATCGTTGAAAAATTCAGTGCTGTATAAGTTAACTTATTTTTATATGTGTCATCTTTGATCGGTTCTAGATTCGAATAAAAGTTTGAAATTTCATGCACTTTTAAACTAGCTTCTAACAAATTTAAATCTTTTCGTCTGTACATATGATCTAAAAATGAGAGAAGATAATTATGATTACGACTATATCTATGAATATTATGAAAGTCTTTGCCCCATTCTAAAACGTGATCGCAAATTTTACGAATAAAAAAAATGTATTCGGCGATTTCCACAAATTCTATATCGAAATTCTGTATATCTCTCTCGTTTTCTTTAGAGCTATTCCAAAACAGCTCTACTTTGATAGAAAATTTGTAAAAATTTTCAACTTCGCTGAGATGTTGGCATTGGTTATATAATAGCATAATAATTCTCTTGGGGGTAAAATTCATCAGATCACCCACTGATTTTAATTGTATTGGGTCTATATTTATATTTTCATTATAATCTAAAATAGTATTTGCAGAAAAATCGTAGTTTTTGGCCTGTAAAACAAGTATTTGCGAATATTCAATGCAATTTTTAATCAATTGATGATATTCTTTCCTTTTACAATCTTCATCTTCTTCTAAATAGCTGTTTAAACAAATATTTATTGTTTTGAAAATTTCTACACCTACTAAAAATTCTTTTAAGTTTTCTAATATACTGCCATTTGCCATCAGAATATTTTTTTTTATGTTTTTTTGAAGCTCTAATATTTCTCCAAGGGTTTTATAAGATGATCGCCTCTGCTCATTATCAATATATAAGGGAATTTTAAAATCCTTATTTGCATTGATGTTCTTCATTAAAGTAAAATTTTCGAATGTGTATTGTGTATAGGATTTTATATCATCTACAAAACCCATAATCATTTCTTTGCGTTCTATATATTCATAATTTGAATCCTCGGAAAGCGAAAAGGCACTTTTCCGTATCTTTTCTCTGGTTTTTTCATCATAAACTCCGACATACGGATTTCTGTCATATGAATTTTGACAAATAGATGAGAAATCAATATTTTCTGCTTTGTTCTCAGTTTTATTTTTCACGATAGCGTCGGAATCCTGGTTATCTTCATTGGCCAAATAACGTATTCCTGTTGTTTCTATTTGTTTTATATTACCGAAAATATTGGAGTCACGTATAATGTTACGCATTTTTGTGCTAATAATTGTACTATTTATCGTCGAACCACTTTCTTTAAGATTCACTGTTGTATAGCTCCCAAAAAGACTATATAAATTTAACCCCAGAAGAACTGCTATAAAAAGTAGTTTAAACATGTCCCAGTTTTTCATATTTGTTTATGGGGTTATATACTTTATAAAATAAATATAGTATTTCTTTTATAATTAATATGTCAAATATATCCATGATCTTTTCAGAAATTAAGTCTTTTAACATAATATGCCTAAATCGGTAATGAATTTTAAATTAATTGTAGACTTTTAGATTATATAAATACGAAAATTTTTATTATTGATAATTACGACTTAATATTCTCAATTATAAAACACATGGTATATAATTTATCTTTTTAATAAGAAATTGAATGACTTGCGTGATAATAAAATTTGTAACATGGCTGTTTACTTAGAAAACATAAATTTAATTGTACCCTCGAGTAAACTTATACATTTTCCCTTCATGTATTTACAAAAAAAATATAGAAAAAATATTTTGATAAAGAATAAATACAAGTATCAAAAAAATGTGCAATAAAAATGCTTAAAGTACTCTGCTATACCAAAAAAAATGATGCAAAAAATTCAATTTCGTTCATAGATATATCAATTCTAAATAATATTTTTACAGATGATGATTCCAATTTATTAATTTTGTAATAAGAGAATAATTATATTAAAAATAGCATTCCCACCTAAATAAAACGCTAAATATTTTTAGTTATTTTAAAAACGAAAAGCGATGAAATAATTTGAATTATAAGACTTTATAAATTTTACAATCTGTTTCTTTTGGGGGTTCTTACCGCAATGTTCGTTACTTCTTCACATATCAAAAAAGCAAAACCAAAAACCAAAAATCAAAAATATATTACACATTGTGCTTTTTTATGTTTTTTATGTTTTTTATTTAGTTACTTTTCGTATTTCAGTATTCATAAGTCTAGAATTCTAGAAATCAAAAAAAAATATGATCTAATCAGATTTGAGAAGAAAGGAATTTGAAAAAAAAAGCATAATAATATATGGAAAAGTCTTTGTAATTTTGAAATATTTTTCTTTCTTTGATAGTGACTAAAAGAACACTATTAGGAAACAAAGCAAAGCCAAAATGATATTAATTCTAAATCTAACATGTATTTTCGAATTAAAAACCGAAAGTTTAGGGCTTAAAGACCTTTAACATTTTTTTGTTGTCTTTTTTCTATTTGATTACAATTTTTTTTCTAAGATTAAGCCGAATTTTGCATTGGAATCTGATAAGAATACATATATTTAAATTATTTAAAAAAATATTTAAAATTACCATAATCATATAGTTCTTCTTATTTAATATTTTCAAGTAAAAAAGACAAAAAAAAAAGAAGTGTTCTTGAATCACAATAGATTTTTATTATTTTAAAAGCCACGTCGAATCGATGATATTTTAGATTGCTTTCCTAGACGTAATTATCGATTACAGCAGAATTAAGCAGTTAAATGTATATTTTTGGTTTTTTTTTGCATTTATATAAAATAAAATGGTCTCTGGCAAAAAAAAATTTTATCACAAAATTGCCTTGAGATATGTGTAGAACACATATGATGTTAAACTGGACAGTAAAAATCAATCATATTTAAATAAAAACGTAATTAAAAGGGATGCAAGGATAAAAAGGCCTTTATTTTTCTGAAAATATAAATGCTTTGAAATTTGCGGAATCAATTCTATCAGGAATATACCAATTTTTAATGCATAAAATAAATAAATAATGCACAAAAACATATTGGAATTATAAAAATACATCGCTCATATATAAAAAATATATTTTGTGAATTATAATTCATTAAAAGCTAGACTATAATTACAATTGTATCCGATTTATGGGATGTATATGATATTTTTGACCCCACAAAACCTTTTAAAAAAATTCTTCTATTATTTAAAAAAATGTGCTTATTGACGGGTACTTTTATTTTGCAAAGATTAGAATGTTCGTTAGAAATTACATGCACAAAAACCGCAGTATAAATACTTTATTAATAGTGAATGAAATGTTAGATAAAAAGCTAATATATAGTGTGAATGTAAGAGGCATAGGAAAATCATGATGTTATAAATCCAATAAAAAAATTAAATGGTGATGATGCCAAACATATAAAAATTTTATTTTATCAGAAATTAAAATACATAATTTATTAATCATTATTGTCTTTTCATTGGAATTTATGTTGATCTATCTATAAATAGTAATTTTTCCATTGTTACAAAAAAAAGGATAAAGCATCGATTTCTGCACATTATATAATGTATTTTTAGCCTATAATACTTGATACTTGAGTTTGCAGCTTTTATAGGGAACCATTTCATCTGTTATAAATTTATAATTTATAATAATCTTTTTTGCAGCTAAATCATGAAACAGTCATATAAGGATATAATTACTGTATATTTTTGCACATAACACTTTTTCTGATTTATTATTCCGTGATTTTACACTATTTAGGGGCATTTTTTGTTATGGTATCCCTTCAAAATATTATTTATTTATGTGGTTATTTTTTTTAAATTACTGTACAATTATGCTATTTTTAAAAACTCTTTTACGGTGACTTTTGATCGACTAAAGAGCCAATAAATATTGCCAAAAGACCTATCTGTTGATTCAAAGCAATTTTTACTGAATTTTTTAGAATAAGTTAAATTATTTTATTTGCAAAAATTTCGAGAATTCAGAGGGTAATATGGTATTCAGAAACAGATTAGGTAAATTTAAGTAATTTTTGCTTTAATATAACAGAATTTATTTGCTGTTTATCTATAAATTATTTAATTGATTGTTTAAAATAAGAAGCATTTATCACTGTGTAATTATTTTTACTTGGATATTTCTAGTAACTTAGTATTTGACCAAGAAACACTAAGCTTTAAAAAGTTTTGAATATTTTCCCTGTTTTTTAAAATTTTGTCAAAACGTGTATTAAATATAAATTTAATTCGTCTAGAATTAAAATATATGTTTTTAAAAAAAATAACAACTATAAAAAAGATATAAAATACCATGGGAATTCCATTAAGCCACATAGCCTCCAATCAAAATTATTTAGTGAACAAAAGATTATGAGAACCAATAATATATTTTGCTAAAAGGGTATCTTATATCGTTAGTAAGTTTTTAATGATGAATATTTCAACTCTTAGAAGCATTTATACTTTATTTTTGATAAAATTTAATACTTAGTTACATGTAAAGCTGGTTTCTAGATGATAATTAACGATTATTAATTTTCCGTTATTTGTTTCAATAGAAATATGTTATTTGTCAGAAATAAGGTTGATTTTAAATTTATAAGCTTTAAAAAGCAAAAAAATAAAGCACTTTTGAAAGTAAATAGAAAATTTTGAGAATTAGTTCTTTAAGATATTCTAAAATATGAAATGGAACGAAAAAAAAATAAAAAGTAGCACTAAAATTTCAAACTATAATTTGTGCGGTTTGTAACAAAAAGCTTTACCAACTAAAAATCCTCTTTTCATCAGCAAAGTATGTGCTCAACAATAAAAAATTCATTGAATTTTTCATCTGGTGATACTCTTAAAAGTAAATACAGCCATTTTTTTATAAGATAATATAAAATGATAGATTTTTACTGGTTTATATATTTTTTTAATGTGTTTAATTCAGTAAATCAATAAAGAACCGTTTAGGAAATATATAGAATGGAAAATACATTATTTCTTCAAATACTATCCATCTAAAAATCAGAATTAATGAATTCCTAAAAAATATTTGCGAGAAAAATACAAAATAATTTAGTTTTGCAATAATTTATATTTTTACATTTTTTGTTATATATAAAAAATTGCAGTAATAAACCAAATCAAGACATACATTTAAGCCATATAACAGCAAAAAAAAGTATGAAATGATCGATATAGAAAAATGTATAGATATGGAACAAGGTATCAAAAATTATAAATAAATTGGGTTCATAGGAAAATAAATAAGTTATGTTTGACGAAAATAAGAAAACTACAGATTAAAATTAACCACAAATAAAATTTATTAAATATAATACAAAAAAATTGTTTTAGGGTATCTTTATTTTCAAGGATTGTATAATCTATCTTTTATCTGTATTACCCTCCAATCGTATTTCCTTATGTGATGATTTCTTCCCAGAAAATAATAACTTTTTTAAAAAGTAGTAGTCTTAGGAAATAAACATGCTCTTAACTGTTTTTATTATAGCAGATATACACGTTTCAAGCATGTATATACAATATGAAATTTATTTTTGCTATTTATCAACACAACATAGAAGACAAGTATAGAAAGTATAATCGCAGCCTATTAACATATTTTAAAAATAAAAATACTTGGTGCAATAAAAGCGGAAAATTATTAACAATAGTAGAGAAATAACGCATCATAATTTTAAATTGATATAAAAATCCCCTTTTTTGCAAATCTGTAAAAACCATTAGGTCATATTATATTTTATGACCCATTTAAAGCTAATCTTCTAAAAAAATTCAAGATAAAAAAAAGAAAATTTTATTATTGTCATTTATTATGTTTGAAAAAACAGAAATCAATTCCCTTATCAAATATTCGATCCCCCATTTTCTAGAAAACATCATATATTAAAAAAATAAATTAAATTTGATTATTTATCCTTGAATTCGCGAAAAGGTTTAACAGCATCAGCCTTCAAACAGTGTGTGGATTATTATTGCTTTTATTTGTGTTGATTAGATAATGTTGTAATGTGTCTCTCCTTTATTTAGGTGGAAATGTTCCTTCTTATTATAGAGCTTTTTCTTGTGACATTATATTTGTTTTTTATTTATTGGTTAAGTTTATTTTTATCGATTTTATATATTTAGACGTGGCCAGCCCATTCTGGAATATTTGAAAACACCTTGATACATCTTTTGACACCTTCACCTTATCTATCTTTGTCAACCGCCCTTCTTCTCTCAAATGAGATGAGTTCAATTGCCTTGCTCGTGTGACATAAACCTTATATTTATAAAATAGAATACAAATAAATTGTGATCCCTTAATCACAAAACATATTTGAGGAATCAACTAAGCTCTTTTTTCATCGGTTATTTGCATAAATTACTAGCCCAAGATTCCATATTCATCGAAGTAATCAATTTAATTTATAGATTGATTTGATTTTTGCTATTTATAGTTGTTCAAGCAGAGGTTTTGATTGCTTTTTAGAACAGCTTTAAGTGTGTATTATTTTCACCTCACCATGTTTACAATCTTCTTTCAGCCTAATTAGTTCAAGTGTCTTCCTCAATCATATTTTTTGTGTGTATGCTTCTGCTTCAATCGGAATTCCTGACAAACGATGTATTTATAAGATTAAATAATGGTGATAAAATAAATTCTTCTTTTATTGATAGGAATTTTTATAAATAATGAGGGTGAATGAATAATTTAGAATTTGTGTTACCCATAAATACAGAGTTCTATAATAATATAAAATGGACAATGAATCAATAAAACTTGTCTCGTGTGAAGGAAAGATATTCAATGTAAAGGAAGATATTGTCAAACAAAGCGGACTTCTTTGTGCTTTAATAGATCCTAAATCACCTTTCATCGAGGCTGTTGAAAGAACCATAGTGTTGCCGATACAAGAAAAGTTTCTGGAAAGGGTAATTGAATATATGAATTATAAATATGAATTTCGTGACGATGTGACAAAAGCACCAGAATTTGTGATCGAGGATTCTGAAACTTTTTCATTGCTTGAAATATCATCTTATTTGAAATTGTAAATAAATATAATCTTTTTTCCGGCATCATTCAGGCTTTGGTGAAAACTTCTTATAAACCATATTATCGATTATTTGTTATTTCATGGTTCGAGCATATTTTTAATTATTTGATCTATGTATCATAAATATTATTATATTTTCTTGGCTCTTTAATATTTCATTTTTCGAGGAACATGCTTGATTATTTATCTTATTTACTGTCAATTTTATTTTTTATCATTATTTTATTATCATTTTTGGTACTTTAATATATCTTGACTTGATTTGCATTCTAGATTATTTGAATTATATTTCGTAAATAAATTTTATTTCTTTATTCTTTATTATTCTTGATGTGATGAATAGCCTTATTATTTAATTTATGTATTTTCGAATTTTTGTTATTTTTACTGCTGTAATATTCTAAATGATGAAAATTCCTTAATTTATTTTATGTATCATACATAATTATAAGCAACCATATATTGCTATATAGATTTTTATCATATTATCCTTTGAAAAAACAAATTAATCAGAAAATGCATTCTTTTACAATATAAAAGTTCCATTATAAAATTAATAAGATGAATATACAATTTATGAATATAATCGTGAAAAATGATGATTAAAAAATTCGGTAGACCTTTTAAACATAAAATTTAATATTCTTTTTTTAAGCGTTCCCGATTCGAAATATCTTATCAATAACTTGATTAATAAGCCGAACCAGCCTTACAATCTCGTTTTATGATGCTTAGAATTTATATCCAAAGTTACATTAGCGGAAAATGGCTTCCCTATCGATGTATATTTGTGTAAAAATCGATTTTTTGAATCCGTAATACCTTTTAAAGTTTAACAAAATATTATTATCTTATTCTAAACGTTTCATGAAATTTATTATGGTTTGTTCCTATTTTAATATATAATACATTCACCGAAAATTCTATATAAAAATAATTTTTCTATAGTAAGAGCTTTTTTAAATTTATAATTTAACCTTTTTTTTTGTCTATCATCATTTTATAGCAGCTTCTAAAAATAAATTTCATTAGTATTTGGGAAATATTCTACCGAAAATATGCCATCATTTATTTATATACCAAATTAATAAAATATTATTTAAATTATACAAATTACAGTATAAAATGATGAAAAATTTGTCCTTATTATAATTGTATTCATAGCCGAAATACCAATAATATCTCTTGTTCCCATCATTAAATTAATTCATTTTCAAGAAAGTATCGTGTCTATTAACTGATAATTAATGGATAAAAAACACAAGAAATCCTATATTAGTTGATGTTTATATATTTTTTTTACACGATTCATTGTGTTTTTTATATTTATAGCTCTTATTTTTAGTCATATTGATTTTTAATCTTACAAAAAAGCTGCTTATGATGCTAAAAAGACACAAATGCAAAAAAATTCCCAAGAACTTGAAATGTATTTAAACCTGATTATTAGAATTTAACAAGTTAATTGTTTCTACCTTTCAAATATATTATCGATTTTCACATAAAAAAAATTTAATAAAAATAAAAGGTATTTTGGGAAGTACTTACTTTCAAGCAATATTTTTTACCACTCTGACTGTTTTTTCCTGAAAGATAAACGTTAGAAAAACATTCGTGTAAATGGACCAGTTTTTGGGTTAACTAACTTTTAGTCGATGCAATAAAAATTATACTTGCAAACTTTAAAATATATTATAAATCCAACTTTTGATATGAAAAGACAAGCAGTGCATATGAACACAGGACAAATCCACCAAAAAAATTTTATTTTAAACGATTAAATTGTTTTTAAAGATAGTTTTTAATAATTTATTTACTAAATAAATAAAAATATATATATCATAGACCTAGATAACTATTCAAAGCACTTGCTACTTAAATTTATCAAATTTCTATTTAACATTCTTCGCACAATATGGTGATTCAAATCTACAACTAAGATGTAATTAACAAGAATTAAAGTTACTGCATAACTATAATAAAATTTTATCAATTTACAAATCACAGCGTAACAGATATATAAATATAGCGGTTCAAAATTATCAGGTGATGCTATAGAGATTTCAGAACAAGAGCATATATGATCAAAGCAATCATATATATTAAAACCATAAATACTGTTATGATTAAAATATGCACTGCCTGAGCCATGAAAATAGATATGGTTATGTACTATTTATATATCGATAGAGACTGGAATAAATAAAATACTACTTTAGTTTAAAACCTAAGAAAAATAAAAAAATAAAATGTTGAGATTCTACAATAAATAAAATATAAAATGGTTATATTTACCTAGATTTAGAATTTTCCTGTGACGTATACTGCATAATATAATGTTTTTTTTTGTGTATGCGCTGAATTATTTATAAAATTTGAACAAATCTTATAAATGATTTGGATACTCTTCGTGTATGTAAAAGTATTTTTTTACAATGAAATTCATGAATTGATTTTTTCGTATTACCTTAAAAAAATCCTTATTATTTTCGCTTAAAGGTTATATAATATAACAACCATGACATAGCATATTCTACGATTCAATATTTTTATAATAAATTCACATAATGACAATGCTTTTTTTCCATAAAAAGAAATTTTCTATTCGGACAATCGATTTATAAAATAATTCGTTTTTAATAGGTTTTATATGTGATATTATTTTCAATTCATCAATAATTCTTCGCTGAATAATAATGCATCTATAAAAGAACATCAACTTTCACATGAATAGCCCTAAAAATTTAATTATTATTTGATTATATTGTGGAAATAACACAAAAAATTAATATATAGTAAATTTTATCATATCGAGGGGGATCTGGTAGTTGTATTTATAATTATTACATATGAAGAGACAAGAATGATATTAACCCACTTCGTGGGACGATGAAATAGTTTACGTGTGAATTTTCAGGAATGTAAAATGTGCAAAGTGCTTAAAAGAATCATTATTTTTAAAATATATGTTATTTTAGTCATTAGTTATGGTTAAGGAAATGTATAAAACCTTAGATATATTGTTTTTTTTGATGAACCCTATTTTATATATTTTCTGTTTATTGAAATAGCAGCTGTTCGTATAATAAATTCCTCAAGATAAAAAATATTGTTTTTCCAAACAGTTCTTTTCATTTGATCCAAAAAATCGAAATATAAATTTATTTTGTCGTAATTTATATTTATATAAAAATCAAGAATGAAATTTAAGTGATAAATCTATGCCTGATATAGATATTAAATAAGATAAAAGAACTATCTCTTAGTCTAAGTTAACTTTTTATACATAATTTTACGATAAAAATACATATAAAGAAAATTGTGCCTTAAAAAAAACATTTAAAAGGAAGGCAATTACAAAATATTCAAAAGTTTAAATCCCTCTATATTGTATATTAATTTTGTTATTTTAATTTTTGATTCTTTCATCAAGCATAAAGTGATTGATTTGCCGTGGGCACATCATATCTATGCATTTGGTTATATCTTCTTGGATACCTATCCACATTTCAAGACCTATAGTTAAAGGAAATTCCTCAATTCTATAGTTTGAATAAAATCTGATTTAATGTGTAACTTCGAATTCTTTCATGTTTTTTTTGATGTTTTATACCACACACCATACCAAATTACAACATATGGTATAATATTTGTTTTACATCAAGGTATTAATGAATATTCAAATTCTACTAAATCATATTTTATTAGTCTCTCGTTTTCGACAATGTTTATATTACCTATACCGGTTAAACCCATTTCTATTAAGATGATGCATTTTTTCGTTAATCGTATATGAATATATCAAACCTATCACTGGAAATATTCATCTTCATATATATTCGCGCATCTACTTTTACCTCGGAATATTCATTTTCCATAATCTTTTGTACCGAGAGTCTGCGTATTTTCTTTGTTTTTTTTAAACCATATTTTCTTGATAGCATGAAGTATAGAAACCTTACTATCTCATTGTGTCTTCTTGTATAATCGTGACCTAGCATTTTTTTTTGTATCTGATTGCCATATGATCAAGCGTTATATATAAATAAAATATTTTAAAATATCCTAAACTTTTTTCAAAAAAGAAACAATAATATAAAATACTACTGTTTTAAACGAACGCTAGACACTTTAACTCTCTCATTTGAGAGAAGAAGAGCAGTTGATGAAGATAAGTCTGGGGAAGTTATCAAAAGATGCATCATGGTGTTGTGCAATGTTCCCAATAGATGGAATTGATAAAAAAGACTTAACCCATAAATAAATAAAAAATAATCAATTTTAAACGATTACCATGGGTTTTAAAAATCAAAATAATTCCACAAAATAAAAATGATATCGCACTGCTAATTCATACAAAATTGAATAAAAATATATAAATAATAACTGTTATTAAATAAAAGTTAAGTATCTCGTAAATAAACAAAAATCTATAATAAAATACGGTTTTCAAAAAAAAAAGTTTAGGATATTTAAATGATGTTAAATCATATTTTTTACGACAAAAATTCATAAGATCCAATACTTAAATTATTGTTACTGGAAAGTTATTAATCGTTTTCACATAAAAGTAAAGAGGTTTAAAATTTTATAAACAAATACGAAGTTAATTCCGCTATTTCCTCGCGAAAAAAAGAAATTGTGACCCAAAAATAATTAAAGAAAAGAATAAATAATTTTTACTTAAACGAAAAAAAATGAATAATTTGCTTATTGATTTTGTTCGAAATTTAATTAAATTTGAGATATGAAACGTAATTATGACCATTATTGAAATGAAGATAGGATACCTCAAGAAGCTGTATCCTCTTATCAGGCTTTATAATTTTTTTATTTTGATATTGAGCTTTAATACGTTGCTAGATGATTTAATAACCTCTGTATTTTCCTTGATAGACCATTTATCAACATGTATTTGTGAAATAAAGTTCCTGGTGGATTAATTAACACTCGTAATGCATGTTTGAAACTTATAATAGAGTCTACGAAAAATATAACCATTCTAATTGAATTATTTTTTTGCTTTTTTGCATAATTATGAGCATTTATATTTATCGATACATTTTATATTTTTGGTAATATTCTATTTTTGGGCGCACTCCCTACATTGAACCAGTTCTTTAATAAAAATTTAATTCATCAAAAATATAATGAGATCATAATCTGTTTCCGTTATAAGATAGGCGTTTAATATTTTCGCTTCAATCGCAGTCATGTGAATTATTATGCTTGAATTTTTTATATCACTTAAAGTATTTTTTTAGGGGAATATTAGACTCGATCACCAAATACTTAGTGTTTTTTTAAAAAATTTACTTGTTATTAAAATTAAAATGATGTTAACAGATACAATAAACCTTATTGGAAAATAAAAATAGTATTGCGTACATATAAGAGATTACAATAAAAAATAGGCATGCAAAAAAATGAATTAATGAACATGAAGCTATTTAAAAAAATACTACATGCAATAAACATGATTTTACCCTACATAAATGATGTTTTAAAAGGATAAAACCGAAAATTCGAGACAATTCGACCACATATGAACATAAAAAGGAAAAAATAAGCTTGAGTCAAAATTTATAAAGATTATTGTTTAATATTTAAATTTTATTGAAAAATAAAGACATTCCAAAATTACAAACGATTACACGATTTAAAATGACAGTAAAGAAATTTCAATGATCTTTTTTAAATAAAAATAATTTAACCCCCCTTTAGTGTTAGAAAGAGGCTAACTAACAAACCTTATAAGAAAAAAGTAAACTAAAAGTTCATTCACCAAGTAAGACCTCATCATCATCTTCTTCTTCAAGATCCTCATTATTCTTCACAACTTTTTTTGTTTCTTCAATACTGTAAGGCAGTTTTCTTACCAATTTTTTGTATAGTCTTGTGAATGACCCCTTAGTTTTTGACGTAACATTTTTCATTAAATCAATACCATCAAAAACAACTTCAGTAATAGATTCCAAATCCGATTTCAAAAGATCGTATTCGTTAAGCAAATCAAGACATTTTTCGATATTACCATGAATGAGGAAATATGCATATTTCTTGAAAAGAAGGTCAATAACATTAAATCTGAACACCTTTTTGTTCATTCTAAGCTTATTAACAAGATGTAAAAGGGTTTCATTCAAGTTTCGAATATTTTTAAGCCTTTTAGATCTTTGTCCCAAAAATTGAGGGAAATCGATCCTTTTAGCAAGATTTCTACCTTTTATTGGATTTATAGAACTGTAAAAACCGTGTATAGATAATAAACCCCATTCTTGATTAGGTCCATGAATCATTTTATCAATAATATCACTATAAGATAGACTCTCGGCAGCTTCTTTCATTTCATTAATATTTTTATAGTTTGATTTAAGATAATTTTCCTGTACAAATAATGGTACAAAGCTGTAGTCCTCGAAATAAAGGTCAAGTTTGTCTATTATTTTTGCTTTTTGAAAGATTTCGCTGGCTATTTCAAAAATATTTTTCATCGCGTTTTTTTTCATTAAAATTTTTATTTGTTCGCTGCTTATAGTTGGACGTAATAATAAATTTTGGAGCATGTTTAGACAATATCTTATATCCCCGTTACTTGTTTTAACAACTTCGTTTATCATATTTTCTTTCATTCGTTTTCCTTCATTTTCTAAAATATAGTTTATACGAGGTAAAATTTGATTGGGCATTAATTTTCTGAATCTCAAATCCAAACAATAATTTGCTAAATCACGTACTTTAGGGCTATTTCTATCATTACAAATACATATAATAGGTATTTTAGCATTTTTAATAAGTACTGTCAACTCTGCAATGCCGCCTCTATCACTCGACATTCCATCAATTTCATCCATAATAAGAACCTTTTTTAAAACTTTGTTGCTCCCTAATGCATAATAATTCATCGTTTCTCTGATCTTTTTGGATATTTCACTTTTATTCCGGGTATCACTTGCGTTAAACTCAATTATCTCAAACCCTAACTCACAAGAAAGGATCATAGCCAGTGTTGTTTTTCCTAACCCTGGATATCCACTCAATAAGACCGCCCTTTTATCACTTTTACCATTTAAAAAATCTCTTAGTGAAGTTATTATTGAGGCATTCCCAACAAATTCATTTATATTACGCGGCCTGTATTTTTCACACCAAGGAACAGAAGACTTAACAACATCTTTAGTTAATTTTTCTATGCTTTCAGTTTTAAAATTTACTTCAACAGTATCTTCAAATCCTATCTGTTTCTCTGATATTATTTCAAGAAATTTATTTTCATCTAGTATCTTTATTTTGAGTAAATGGGCCTTCTCCATCTTTTTAGGCCCGGGTTCATCACCAGCTACTAAATATGTTGTCTTTCCAGATATTGAAGTGGTTACTCGGCCTCCTAACATTATTACTTTTTGCTGCGCTTCTTCTCTTGACATATTCATGTCTCCCGTAAATACAAATGTCTGATTTTCAAGCGGATCTGGCATTAAGTGATGGGTCCAAATATTTTTAATTAGTTCAAATCGCCAATCTAGATTTAAAAATTTATACTTAAATTTACATACTCGCAAAATATCATATAAATAAGTTACCATTTGATTTTATAAGTCTTATTTTCAATAATTACACTTGATATTTCTTTACGTGTATAAAATACTTAGCTCCTTAAATATAGCCTAAATCATTTCAAAATTTTATATCATAAACTAAATTAAAATAACAAGGCATAAATTACACTTGATGTTTATTTACGTGTATAAAATACTTCACTCCTTAAATATAGCCTAAATCATTTCAAAATTTTATATCGTAAATTAAATTAAAATAACAAGGCATAAATTAAACTCTTCCTTAAAGCATATAAAAAATGCTTCTCTTTTAAATAACCCTTGATATATTTTAAATTATATACTGTATAATAAATAAAAGATCACAATATATATGTGACCTGTATTATTTATAAGTTATGATAATTTTATCTAATATTCTAAACGAAAATATGCAAAATACATGTTTATAGAATATATATAAATGATGATGTTTTGATGTTTTATTTTTATAGTTATTATATCCATGACTATAATTTTTTAAGAATTTCGAATAGATCAAGTTAATAAGTAAAAAAAATTCGATTTTGTTTTAATATAATTTTATACAAAGCCCGAAATTCTTATTAACTTAAACTGAATACAACCCTGTTTAAGATAAGAATAAAGAAAATAGCATGTGATATTAATTTTTTTGTATTCGAAAATAGTATTTTCAAGGTTAGAATTCGAAATTATATGCCCACAATAAAAATAATCCATGAAAACCATGTTCGCTTAGTGTTTTAGTTTAATATTTTTTGGGGTTTTTTTTTGCGTTAGTATAAATTTATAAAAGTCCAAAGAGTAGATAAAGAAAATAAATAAATTAATCTCGATCTATTTTTATCTAAAATACAGATAATTTGTATTTTTTTACAGATTCTTCAATATCGAACACATTTTTAGTTTAAATAAGAAGTTATTTCTAGTACTGCTTAAGAAGTATAAGAATTTTTTTAAAAAATGATTCCATTTCAATTTTAGAATGAACACTATAGATTGTTCTGAATAAAATTGGATTTTTATAACTGCTTTTTTTGCCAGTATATGCACAGTACAAATATTCAAGCAGATATTTTTTTTATTTGAAACCTGAGATTATATAATATTTAATTTTCTTAACGATTTCGGAAATTACTAATTGAAATTTTTTGTAATAAATTTTATTTTAAATATAGTGATGTATTTTAATTATATCAAAGATGAAAAACTTGATGTCATTTTTAATTATTCGTTAATTTTATTCAGACAATGTTTTTAAAAAACAGTAAATCGATTTCAAAATAGCTAAAAACCTTGTTTATTCACTTAATAAAATAAATATAATTTTAAACCTTTCAATTTTATCATTATAAAAATCGAATTCCTTTTGCATTTTATAAATAAATTGAAAAAGCGATATTATTAGAGCTTTTATTTGTGAACTGTAAAACTAATACCTGTCACCAATTAAATAAATACTTTGAAATCATACCTTTAATTTATATAGAAATCATTATTTTATTTTTAACACTTATGTTCTGATTACTAAATAATATTTCTTTCTTAATATTTGCTAATTATATATGTTCTTATATTGAACCAACGAACAAATTTGGATTATTTTCATAAATATGACATAAAAAAAAGAAAGAATATGGTTATTTCAAATGAAAAAAAGATAGGATCTAAAAAAACTGTTTGAAAAAAAATAAAAAAAAAGTGATAATAATCTAAAAATAAATTATTCAAATGCAAAAAAAAATATTTTTTAATATGAATAAAGGTTTTGAGAGCCTGTTGGAGGCATGTGGGGCATAGATCGCAGAAGAAAAGAAATATATTTAAAATAAAGTAGAGTTTTAAAATTTCTAAGGGCACATAAAAACACATATGATATACTTTTTGAAATTCTGAAAAGATGAGCCCATGCAAAATATCATAAACCATATTAAAGAATCAAATGTGCATTTAAAAAATAAAATTAATAAAAGTGTTTGTATTATTTTTTTTTAAAAATAATAGAAATACATTTAGATTTTACAATGAGTGCTATATTTATTTACATATTATTTTAATGTAACTAGATTTAAACAGAAATGATGCTTTTTATGTAATTTCTGGTGTAAATACTACATATACAACAATCTATCTGATGATGAAATTAATAAAAATAAAATTACGCTATTAATATCAATAATTTAGTTCTCTTTTATATCATAAAGTCTTGCCGATCTCTAATAATCAAACGAATTTAAATGGAATTTCCTATAATTATTTAAAATGTATATTTAAATGCTGTGGCAAAATACAGCATTAATTAATAGTACTGATTATGTGCAGCTATTTTTAATAATACAAACACACACTATAAACTAAATTATTTTTAAAATTACGTTGATAATTGTTTTTTTTTGTTGGAACCATAATATGAAGCAATAAAAATTTATATCATCAATATTGTTTAAATTTAATTTAATATTTGGATCAATAGACAATTGTCCGGCAAAATAAATTAATTAAAATCAAACAAATTTATCAAAAGTTAATAAAAAAAAATTTAAAAATTTTAAATATAGTATAAAATAATAGAAATTCTTATGAAAAGCTTACTTTTATTATTTGCTCACGCAAAACTTACGATAGCACTATATTGCAGATTTGCTATATACTACTTTTAAGACATGATCTTTATAGTCTTCCACAATACATCTTATACCCTTAAGAGAATTATGCATTCAAGTCTTTTCCTCAATACTATTTTAAATTGCTATGCTTTTGCTTTCGTTGACATTCACAATGCCTTAATTTACATATTATGGTATTTTATGAAATATAGTATCCCAATTGATATTCTTTAGAATAAAATACATAATATTTTGGTCAAAATTATAATTGATTCTAGTAGAGCCATATAAATCACACCTTTATTATGATCAAAAAATAAAGACATTCTACCATTCTTTTCTATGTATCTTTCTTGCACTTTTATCCTTTTTAATGCAATATTTCAGGGGGAGGCTTCACATTTAAATATTTTAAATATAAAATAAAGTTTCAAGATCAACAAAATTATGCTTTTTTTTGTTATCGAACAATGTTTATAATAATTTTATGCTATATTATTATACCTTTTTTTCATCCTTGTGCGTTACTAAACTCAAACCGACCCCACTCTTAATGGAATTTATCAGCTATGTTTTAGTTTTGCTCGGAACAACAGAAGCAACTTATTCGCTAAGGAATTAGATCGCGTATACAATACTCAAGGCATAGGTCTAATTTTTTTCCACCTTCCCATATCTGACTTAGACTTATACTTAAGTATTGTGTCATCGACTTAAATAATGCAACCAAATCCCGTAATTCTCACTATACTGTTGCCATTATGTACCGTAAAATTTTTCTTAACTACACTTATTAATCTGCTTTTGAATCTCAAATTCATGCCATCTACTTCACATATAGTTCTTTTTGTGAAATTTTTTTGAATAGAAAAACATAAATCTAGCTGTGTCCTGATGTCGATTTTAAATTTGATCAACCATAGACATTTTCAACTAGATACATTAGTTTGGTATTTATCACAGGTCTAATTCATACAAATACACTTATAACTATCATAGCTAATTTTTTGCGCTTTTAAAGCTACCCTTAGACTTTTTGTGCAGAAAAACCACAAAAATTATTTGCATGCAACAGGATCTTATTTTTAAAATAAGCCATTATAATTATTTCTTTTTTTCTTCTAAATTTCCTATAAAATTTATATTTTTTACGGGTTGATTATTCCTCCTAAACATCATAGTAATTAGATCAACAATTTTTATATTTGGCTATAATATGTGTATTAGGTTATTTTTTTTAAAAAATAATAAAAATTAATTCAATATGTAAAAATAATCGGCAACCTTATATAACAAACAAATGAGCGAAAAAATCCGAATATTGTATTATAACAGATCATAAATTTATAAATAATTCCTAATATGAAAAATTTGATAGTCTACACATACCTATCGTTATAAAAATTGGTGGAAATAGTTTTTCTTTGCATGTAAGTATGAGGAATTATTTTAAGTGAACTTTTTTTTTTGCAAAAGCAGATACATGCGATTTAAAAAATCCCTCGAATTTTTAGTGCAAATTACTATTTAAATCACTCTTTCAAATATGTTACAGATAAATTTATGTTTCATATTCTATCTTCTTCAAATGCTGCGTTTTATTTGAAAAATTCGGTCCATGGGGCGACCATAATTTTAAATAAATAGTATATTATTTAAAACCCCCTTTATTGTATATCAAATTATTTAATTTAGGGCTTAATTATTCTTTATAATTTTAGTTTTTGTTCACAGACACAACTTACTTGATCACTCTTGGGCACAGCAAATTAGATCTTTCGACTATTTTCTCCTCTCTGAAGTCTTCTTCAATACCTCTCCACCCTTCATGACTTATTAATTCAAGGGTTTTTCTCAATTCCAAGGTTTGTAATATGACACAATCTGGTTAGTTACTTCGATATACTTCAAATATGTATATCAAAATAAATTCTAAACGAATTTACTTTATTTATTTATGTTTTACTTCTATTACTTTTTAGGAAGTTCGCTTTATATTAATAGGAACTATTGCTTAAATGCTGCGTCTCTCTGTGGGACTCCCACAAAACTTCTTATCACCCATAATCACCGTGGATTGGGCCCTTTCACATAGGCGGTCGTATATCAAAATGAACATTTAATTTAGATATCTAAAGTATAACCAGTCTCTTTTTATAAAATATATCATATTATATGAAAATTAATCTATCCTTTGTCTTTTTACGCAATAGATCAGGTACTTGATTATTATACATCAGTTCCTTCATTTAAGTTTGTGAGTATCGGGTTTACGGATATTTAAAATTTTATTTGTGATTAACTGCTTAATGTCATGTAAAGTTTGTTCAAGATCACTGTAAACTTTTTAATAATCATGATATATAAAAATTTTCTTATATATATTTTCCTTTAATTTATCCGTAAATGTTGTTAAATCCTGGTAATCAACAACAGCCAACACATTTTTAACACCTAAAAGAAAATTATATCAAAGACACAGTATCCATTAGATTTCAATTATTTTTAATATTTTCTTTTTTCAAATTTATTTTCATCTATTTCTTTATTTCGGACGCAGAGCCAAATACTTATGATTGCTCATAAATCTTAGTAATAACTTATGTGATACGTTCTCCACAAGTCAATATACACTCTTTAAATCTACCTCACAAACATATTGTATTTAATTAAAGAACATCTTTTTATGTATTCACCCTATATCAGATAAATTTTCTTTATTAATTCAGGAATTTAAAAAATATAGCATTTGATCATATTTAATATTTAAGAACACACAATGAGGCAGAGCATTAGATTACAACTTATTTACCTTTTATATTAATATTTGTGCTACATATTTTGCAATTTTCAAACCTTTCTTCCTTAAATCATCAATAATAGATGCAAGTTCACTTGTTTTAAACTTTTTATTTTGAACTTTTAAGGGCAAGAAAAAATCATTTTTGCAATAGTAGACAATTAAAAGAGGTCACAAATGGTTCAAAAAGCACATACTAAATACGAACTCCCAAAATCGCACCGCGGTAAAAATAACATAAATAAACAGGTTTAATGGTATCATCAATATAAGCCAAATAAAATAAAATTTTGAAAATTATTTAAAAGGGGGTTTTCAAAGTATTTTTTTTTAAAATTGTAAATAATGCCATGTCTTATTTAACAGCCCACACATTAGAACATATTTCATCTAAAATTATCTCAAATTACTATGATTTTGGATAAAAAAGTTATTTGATTGTTTTCACTAGCGTTTGGTAATGAATTCTGTGGATAATATTAGTTAAAATTAATAGTGGGATAAAGCAATATATAATATAAGCGTCTAATATTAGGACTAAAATTTTATGAGATTTTACAGCTCTAAAATTTTTTGGGTAAATTGAAGAAAGCTTTACTATTTAAAACTTTTGAGTTTAAAATTTTTATAATCAATTTTTTCTTGGTTAAATGCTTTTTTTCGCTATAAAATATCTATTTATTTATGGGTTAAGTTTCTTTTTATCAATTTAGACGTAGTCAACCCATTGGGAACATTGCACAACTCCTTGATGCATCTTTTTATGCCTTCGCTTGATCTATATTTATAAACAGCTCTTCTTCTCTTAAATGAGATGAGTTCGAGTGTCTTGCATGTATGCTTCAACTTCATCTGGGATAGTTAACTCCTTACGATATTTTTTATGTCAGCTATAAAAAAAAATAAATAAATATATGTAAAATATATAAAAAATTTTTATAATAAATTTGAGGGGTAATGCATCCAGCACTTAGAACTGTTACTGAAAATAATACCTGCTTCATATATCTTGAAAAGTAACATAAATAGGCGTGCGATATAGTAGGCCTAAAATACAAAGACAAAAACGCGAATATGAATTTTATAGCACAATAATGCACTTTAAAGGATCAATATTTCAAATGTGATTAGAATTTATAAAAAAAAAGATATACGGCTAAATTATCTTTATAAAAAAAATATATACATCATTAGGAATGTTAAGTTCTAACAAACAAACTTATGCTAATTTTCCAGAAATTACATGGTTATTCCAAAACAAATGCATTTGCACGTAATTTCAGATAAATCTAAGAATTTTATCTAAAATTAATGTAAAACTCAGATTATGTAAGAATTTTATTGCAACAATGTTCTTGAATATGTAGTTTTTTCCATTTATGAACATATAAAGATAAAATAACGCGTCATAATTTATATTGACGATTATTATAAATAAATTTAGAAAAATAATTTTCTTTGAAAAAAAAAGTCGAATGTATTCATGTTTAAAAGTACCTTATACATTTAATTTCCGGAAAGCAAAAATTATTTATCAATATTGGTTTTCATAGTAGAAGACTTGGTGTCATGTAAACATTTTTTTTCATATATATTTATATTTTTAGATTATATCCCTATACAGGAACAGTCTATTACAGTAAAATATTCTTACGAATATATGAAGATTTTTTTTATCGAGATATTTATGTGTATTTGCAGTTAAGATAAGAATTCCAATATTCAGATTTTATAATTTATTATATTGGTATCCGAATTTTTTTTATTCATAAATATATTTTTCTTACTGTTTCTTGTATTTGATTTAAATAGCGATAGCTTTTTTTATCATATGCCTGTAGCATGCCTTTTTTTCATCTGGTTTTATTTTAAACCGCCAGCTATATTTTTTACACGAATGCCTTAAAATTATCAGCAATAAATTCACTAATATTCTTTATTATTTTAAAAGATTTAAAAAAATAGAAGAATCTACATTTTAGATGATAATATCATATTAATAATTTTTTTTTGATAGAATTTGACTTTATTTATTTGGCAAACAGAGTTCTTGTAATTTATTAATTTATTTATTATGAAAAGTAATTTATATTTTTCGCATTTTATGAATTACACCGTAATAAGAGATTTAATTTAGATTGTTTCCATTTTTAGAATTTAAATTAACTTGTTTTACAAAGACAAAAATATATAATTCATTTTTTTGGGTATATTATGAAAAGTAAGCATTATATTTCAGCAAAATATATTATTTTAAAACCTCACCTTTTTAAATTCCCCACAATAGAATAGAGTAACATTATATTTTAAAGATCGGTACTAACGTGTTAGAAATACTCAAACAAACAATAGGATTTAGAAAATCACTTGAGATAATAGGTCTATAAGAATGATTTTGCGGGAGATTGTAAATATATTGAGTTTTTATGAGGATTTGAAAAATCTTTTCATGGAACAGTTGTAAGTTTTGCTGCACAATTTTTTATGCATAAAATCAAATTAGTTTATTGATAATTTACCAGGCTTATTTTTCTTGTTCAAACAAAGCCTTCATACACTTATTATTTTTGTATAATAAGTGAATTCAGAGAGCATGAAATATAATTATATTTTATGCAATATAATTTAAATGTTGAATTAGTCTAACGAACTAGAAAACTAAAAAAAAATATTGCAATTCGTAAAAAATACAGGTTGTGATAATTAGATACCTATCATAAATAAAGAAAATACTAACTACAAAATTTATTATCCTGATTGGCCTTGAATTTTTTAATGGTTAGAAACCAGTAAAAGAGGAAATAATAAATGCAGTAAATTACAAAAATTTGTGTAAATGGAGCAAAACTTTCTAATAAAAGGTTAAAAACTTATATATGATATACTAATAATGAATAAAAGTGTCCCTTATTTTATAATAAGGGACACTTTTATTCATATGTAATAATTTTTTTTTACCATCTGCCTCAGTTAAATAAATTATAAAAAAAGAAAAAGAAAATTTTTTAATTAAAAATGATGTTTACTTACTTTATATATTTAATTTATGATGTGATTTGCTTTAAGAACAGAAAGCAGATTTCTCAATACGTCTATCTCAAGCATTTTTTCTTTGTTTCCGATCATTGTTAACATTTTTTTAGCCCTGGTAAGCCCTACATTTAGTCTTTCACAGCTTTTTAAAATATCGGATTCAACTACAGGATCAAAAATCAAAACTATTTCTTCGTTCTCGCTTCCCTGATATCTATCTATAGTCTCAACAGCACACTTATCTTTAACTATTTCTCTTATATAAGATACCTGTGCGTTAAAATAACAAAGAATTGTAATGTTCTTATCTAACTTGAGGGTCTCAATTATCTCTTGCAAATCATATTGTATCTTTGAATCTATAAATTTTACTGAGGACTTTTTATTTGTTCCCAACATCTTATTTTTATAAAATAAAGCATTGGAGATTTTCATTATTTCATCACCCATCCTGTATTGTATTTTCAATTCACACGCACCACCCTTTTTTATCAAATTTTCGAATAAACTTATTTGTAGATTTTTATTTTTTACAGTTAAAGGTTTTAATTGTAAATGGTCCCCAACCAATATAAATTTTTGTGAAAAAGAAATCGGTATTAGGCTAAGTAAAAGATGTTGCTGTGATGCTTCATCAACGATGCAATAATCAAATTTTCTTTCTATAAAAACCACATCAGTAAAAGAATGGCACGTACCAACAACTAATTTTAAATTATTGAAATATGTTTGCATTTCCGATACAGTTAGGAATAATTTATTTTCCTTTAAAGCCCTATAATATTCGATTTTTAATTTTTTGAGTATATTATCGATAGCTAGATTTGTATAACAGACCAGAAGAACTTTTTTGCCAGTATGAACGAGTATTTTGATCAATAGTGCAATTATTCTACTTTTTCCTGTTCCCGGAAATCCATGTATTAGCTTGAATCTTTCACAGTTGAGTGATAAATACAAAGCAGATCTCTGTTCATCATTAAGCTGAAGAAACTCATCTTTATATATATCAGGAATTCCATGTCTAAAGCTTTGGGATGGAGTATTCCTGTTGGAAGAAATAATATCGATGTATTTTTCAGCTGTCGACGATGGTGAAAAACCCAGAGTGTTTTTTTGCGATTCATTTATATTTAATTTGCAAAAAAAATCATCATGCATCGCAATTCTCAGAAGAGAAAACCTCATTATTTTATAGAAAAATTCATTGCGTGTGTTTGATATCAAAATATCATAAAAGGAATGCATATTGATCTTACCAGAAAGCTTTATGAACATAAAATTAGGTTCTATTTTTTCAACTCTTCCAAAACACAATTTTATTTTCCGGGCATTATATATTTCGACAAATTCACCTAATTTATGTATTTCATCATCCTTATAATTTACACATAAAATATCCTCTTTTTGAGACTTAAAATATGCGTTGAAAAACATTCCTTTCGATTGGGCTTCTTCTTCATCATTGATGGCAGCCCATTGTTCCCTAAAAAATTCCCCTTTTGTATCATTCATTTGAAATATCTTCTCAATGGATTTACAATTTTCTATGTCTGAACAATTACATGATGGCTTGAACAACATTGGATATTTAATTGGATTATGATCGCATTCAATGTTCAGACGTGTAACAAAGTTAATAGATGCCAATTTACACCTTAAAATTAATAAACTTTTTAGCTCTTCATGCTTAGCAGGAACTTTGATTGAATTTCCACTTTGAACATAAAGTAGATATCCATAGTCACCCGAATCTGGAAATTTCTCTTTCATCATTAAATTATAGATCAAAACTTGAGCCCTGTGTTGCACGTTCGGTATTTTCCCTGTTTTTATTTCGATCGGCACTTTTTTTCCCTTTTCAAAAACAACAGCATCCATTATACCCTTGATGCTAAATTTCCGAGAGACTATTTCATTTTCAATAGCGAAGGTTTTGTATCTATTGCTTTGTAATCTAAGAATCTCCTTTACAAATTTCATGCATTCAATCATTGAATTTTTTTCATCTGTATTACAAGAATAAAGTAATTTTATATTCTTCTTTATTTCTTCTCTAATCGAGTCAACAACAAATTTTAAATTGTAATTTTGATTTTTGAAACACGACTCTATAACATTATGAATAATAACACCCGTCGATAAAGATTGATGTGAAAACTCAAATTGAAAATCCATTATTTTTTCGATTGATATTGGATTATAGACACATTTTATTGCGTTACAAATAGACGTGACGGATAAAATTTTATCTTCGATGACCAAGAAATTCTTTGTATCATCAACTATAACGATCTTCTGTGAAATTGAATTTTCGGCATTAACACAACAACTACAATCGAAAACTGTTATATTCATACCAGCATAAAATTCTATGTCCATCCATTGATCCTTAACGATGCAAATTAAGCTATCCGATTCTAATTTTACACTATCCTCTTGTTTGAAAATATTTTTTACATTAAATGTAAATTGAAAAAAATTGTCAGAGAAAAATTCATCGCCAATATCGAAGGGAGAACTTAAACCCTGATCGTCGATGAAACTCGAATCTTTTATTTCGGCTTTGATATTGAGAATATCCTCTACTTTGGTACTTGGTGTGTGGTTTAGCGATTTTGAGATTTTGGAGCTTTGTACGGATCTTATTTTGCTATTAAGGCTGATCGAACGTCTTTTCTTTATTTCATCGTCTTTAGATGGCGAATCTACCCACGATACAGAATTATTTCTTTTCATTTTTTTATAGTGCTTGTATCTATGGGAAGAATTCAAGCTTAAATTTTAAATATTCTAATTTCAATAAAATTAAAATATTATTGTATGTGCTTAATAAGAGAAATCAAAATCATTTAAATTATAAAAAAATACGGAAAAAGTGAAATTTTCTATTTTTTTCGACAATCGGAAAGGATTTTTACCAACACATTTTTTGATTTGGAATATCTTAAATTAAATTTATATATGCGAATTTATTGTATTGCATTATAAATCCATTCGTATATCTTAAATAACATATAGCATGGAAGATATTTAGTCGTAATATAGAATAAAATCCAGAGATTGATAGATCCACAAAAGTAAAATAAAACATGTTTTTTGAAATAAACAAAAATACACAAATAGTAAGTGAGCCACTAAGTAAAAAAACCTTTATTTTAGCATACCACAAGCTTTGGATTTCTAAAAAATAATTATATTAAATCCCATTACATTGCATATTTAAAATTAAATATATTACATTGCATATTTAAAATTAAATATATTACATTGCATATTTAAAATTAAATAGATTACAGTACAATAAGTAAAACAGAAAAATTAAAAGCAGTGCACTACAAAGACAAATCATGCGAAACTGCGGCAGTAACAAAGCAAAAAGATGTCGTGGTATTATTATGAGCAAATCTCCTTGAAAAAATCAACAAGACATCTGACGTTAGAATTGATCCATACGCCAGCAAATGCTCTTTAGATGATGGGTTCAAGATGCCTATGCGCCAAAATAATACACTTCCATCGTATGCCACGCTCCATATGGGAGAAATCAAAAAATATAATACCGGAAAATTCAAATGTAATTTGTCACAACAGGAACATAAAAGAAGAGCGATCAAAATATATATTGACCAAATTGGAGCAAGTCATTTATAAAACCATTTGATACCGAAAACGTCAAAACCCCAAAAGAACAAAATCAAGTAAACCATCCCATTTTAATCGAAGAGTATAGATAAGTCGACTTATGCAGAAGGGAATTTGATGAAAAAAACGAAAGCTCCAAAAAGGCAAACATTGTTGAATTTAAAATACAAGAAAAATTACATACTACAAAGTTTACTCTAATATTCCCTAAATTATTAATAAGATAAAAGGGACAATTATATCCACCCGAAATTACAATAATATATCCGATGTTGCAATCTTGCTACAAACCGCACAACATACCTATAAACGCCTCACAACCAAACCGAAAAACGACATCAAATATATTTCGGAAAAATTAAAAAATCTTGCTTTGGAAAGAATAAGAGATGGACTAGAATTATATAAAAATAAACATCGTAAAGTCGAGTTAGAGAAAGTCAAAAAAATTAAGAAAAAAAAATGCGATCAAGATACATGATCCTAGACATAGATGATCATCATAAAACAATGTTAAATATTTACACAGAAAAAATCTGATTTAAAAAAAAAGATAGATTAGTACAAAAAAAGATGTGACTTACCATAGAAAATAACTGCTTTAAGCTTAATAGGAGATTTTTTACAGATGATCGACTGAAAACAAGAATTATACGATTTAAGTTGAAAATGAAAACATCGAAAAATTTTGGATGAAAAGGTGAGAAAAATGCACGGAAAATTACAACAAAAATAATTATAACATTACCTATGCCCATTCTTACTAATCCTAAAACGGGAAAAAATAAGTTATATAACAGAGGTTGAATTTAATAACATAATAAAATCACGCCAAGCTGGCAAGCTTGTCGACCGGATGAAATTTTTAATTTCTCCATAAAAAAGATGACAACTTTCATAAATTCACTTATCAGTTTATATCGAATTAATGTTGAATATAAAATCATGATAGATTTTTTTACTCTGGTACGACATATCTTATACCAAAATATGATGTCAAGATAGAAAATGAATATAGACCAATCATATATATGTTCAATTCATATAAGTTGGCAACAAAGGCGTTAAAAGTCATTCAATATTGAGATGAAGAGAAAAGGATTATCTACGGAAAATCCTTTAGGAACAATAAGGCGCATTCAAGGAGCAAAAAAACAATCTTATACAGCACGGATTATTTTAAACAAGCATTTGAATCAATAGAACATAACACTCGCATATATGTTTTGCAACCTTATATCTACCAACATGTTAGCGCTTTTACGCAAAAAGATTGGAAACAAATAGAGTATATCTCTAAGGTTAAATGGATAAGAAATTATGCATAAAAGAATACATAAGCGAATATTATAAAAAGAATGTCAGTGACACTTTATACTTGTTCTATGTATTGATCCATTCAGCAGAAAATAAAATATAAGCTTCTGACCAAAGTCTAATTAATGATAAAAACTCTATACAACAAATCATCAATGTTGATAGATAACAATAAACAAATATAAAATGATCTATAAACACTCTAACTTATAATGGATGGAACGTTTATCTTCTTTGATGCAGTAGTTCTTAAAATAGACAAAAATAAGTCTGAAACTAACTATGAAATATGCGCAGATGTAGCAAAATCTATTATAGACCCGGCTGTTTAAAAAAATCTTAAAAAATGATAATAGAAAAACGGATAAAAAGCTAAAGTCTTTTGAAACAATTTCAGAACAAGAACCAAATTCAATAAAAAATTCATACGCAACTAACTGAAAGCTTGAAATTTATTTAAAACCATCAATGAACATGCAAAATCACACATAAATTACAATATAGGAGTTTTAAAATTAGAACCAGAAGAATACAGCCAACTTGATGATAAGATAAAAGATATTCTTAAAGAATTTGCTATTCACCTCTGGCCTAGTAATATACTGAGATTATATATAAGAGAAATGAACTAAGACGTAGGCTATATCATATTGAATTTATAGCCGAGAAGATGATCTACGAACTGAAAAATTAGCTTGAAAACAGTTAATCGAGGAGAGCAGCAATATTAAAAGTAGAAAAAGATAACAAGAAACATCTCTCACTAATTTATAGGTTATCTTTAAAAAAGTAACATGCAATATCAGCGATTCCAAGAAACTGCAGAAAAAGTAGCAAGAAAGTCTTTTGTGTAAAATAAAAGAAAAACTATTGCACAAAAAACCTTTTGCAGCCAAGAATAATAATATGTATGATATTGAAAGGAGATTAAGATAGATTAAAGACGGCAAAATTAAACCAAGTGAGAAGAAAATTTTTGTTTTATTCACGACAGAAATTTTTTTTTAGGTGAGAGGATTGTATACCAACTTTTAACGAAGCCATATAAACAATAGATCATATTACAACGAATTGAAAAAAAATGTTAGGGCATGATTGCACGCGAACGCACAATACAATCATAAGATGTCTTCATTTCCTCCTATCAAGACGTTTAAACTTTAAGAAAACCAAAAAGATCAGAACTCACTCAGTACAAGAGATTTGCGAAAACGGAAAAGTATAGATAAACGTTGATACCTGAATAAAAACAGATATATTAATAAAACAAAATAGATTTGATATTTTTCATAAGATAAAAAAGAAAATATGATTACTTTGATTGAAATAGGTATAACTAACATTGACAACTTAACTGAAGTTAAGAATAAAAATATAAATGAGTGAAATCTTGGCTAATAAAATTAGTTTCATTTACAAACGTAAAACAAGAGCAATTTTATATGTGATCACTTGGGATGGGGTGGTTACAAAATTCCATAAAAAATATGTTAAGGTTTGAAAATCCCAGACGAAGTGGAAGCATACATGCAAGATCTAACACTCTGTAAGACACTTGAACTCATCCCATTTGCGGAAGAAGAGTATTTGAAAAAAACAGATCAGGATGAGGTGTCAAAAGATGCATCAAGGAGTTGTGCAATATTCAAAAAATGCTAACCACGTCTAAATAGATAAAATAGATAGAAATAAACTTTACAAATAAATTAATATTACATTGCATATCTAAAATTAAATAATATGCATTGCATATTTAAAAAGAAATATATATCACAGCATTTTTCAAATTAAAATCATTGGATTGCATATTTAAAAATAAATCTAGTTATTTATAATCAAACCGAATGATGGAAATTATCACTAGATTTTAAAAAGGCTGTATGATATAATATGTCATTTTTGAAATGCTTATAATATTTATTTAATATATTTTGATTGCACATAAATCAACAACTTAATGATAAAAGGATGAAAATAAACTATACATATACCTATAGCGATGTTCAAAATTTTAAAATCACGCTTTTTTCGTTTTTGATATTCCTATATATCAACCGAAGATTCGATCCCCAATACATAAATTATTTTCTAAAAACGAGTCTGTCTTATTGGAATAAAAATTTTAAGATATTTTCGATAATTCAAAATGACTAGATTTGTTCCTCTGATAGCATATTATTAATCCATTTTCACACCGCTCACCACAGCGGGTCGTAGGACGAACAAGCATTATTTCGCCACCATTACAGTATAAAAATAGCATTTTTGCTATATTTGAAGCTTTTTACTTTATTACTCTCTGTTTATATAGAATAATTATTATTTTTATTCATAGACCACGCACTTAGAACATTTTAATATATGACAATAAGACATATTTAATAGATTCGAAAGTTTAGACATGTAGTGTATATTCAAATAAATAAGCGATACTGTTAATGGAAGCACAATTTTTTTGTAATTTCTTCTAACCTTACTGAAATTTATTCAATCTTATTGGGTGTAGATAAAAATTTTGTTAAAATCAATGATTATTTTTTACAGAAACTTGAGTCCCCGAACTCTTGAATTAAAATTCAAGTGTAAAGTTAATAAACCAATCCCAACAAAACCCATATTTTATGATTATAATTTTTAAATTATTTTTGTGCGAGAAGAATACTAGAAATGAAACAATGCCTTTTATATCATAGATTTTTAAATACACGATCTGAAATTGATATAAAGAATAAATTATCGTGTGTTTTTTAGATTTTTTTGGTTCAGAAGATGTGACCTGGGCAACAATATAAGTTTCTGATATTACTATATAATTTTTTCCACAATGTATTGCCTCAACTCATTTTTAATTTCATGTTTATAATCTCGGTAATTTAAAGTCTTTTTCAAAAAGCTTATATTTAAATTAAGCTATAAGCTCGTTTTTTACCTTCAGTTGATTCAAATAGTGAACATGAATTTTTAAATATTTAAAGTCAAATATAAATAAAGATTCTAATATTTTAAATATACCTATATTTTGCAGTCAAGACAATTAATTTTCTATGAAAGAGCTATTTGTATTATGTTTCTGTAAAATTAATATGGATACTAGTTGGTGATGCAGAATTACAGGTAGAATAATAAATGAACATATTTTGACCATTAAATATTCACCCGAAAAGCGATTTTTGATAACGTCGCTTTTAAAAATTCGTTTTTAGAGGATTTTTTTATATAAATAATAAAGGTCACAGGGATGTATGAAAAAGAGATATCCATCAAAGTGCGTTTTAATACCAAAGTCTCATGCCCAAATGCTTATTTTTTTAATATTTATAGAGAATTTTCAAAATCGATTCATTTAGAACTAAAATTTAGGTAGTTTATGGATTTTAAAAGCTGGATAATCAGATGCAAAGCTCATGGTCTATTAGCTATACAATGAACACAAAAAAATCGATTGTTATACTTTCTTATATTTCAATTGTTAATATTATTTATCGGATCATTAGATTCTTTGCAGAAAGTATTGGTACGTTCTTTTTATTTTTTCGTAATATGAATATCTGTTTCAAAGAAGTAACTTAATAGGTAATCAAAGAAATATAAAGAATCAAATGTTTGAAAAATAATCAACAAAAAATATAATTTTTTAAATAAATTTAACTTGATTTTTATTTAAGGGCTATATTTATAGTCGTAATTTTAGTTTTTGTTCTCAGGCACAGCTTGCTTGATTCTCTGTACACACAGCGTATTTATACTTTCGGCTATCTTCTCCTCTTCAAAGTCTTCTTCAATACCCCTCCTTCTTTCGAGACCTATTAATTCAAGGGTTTTTCTCAATCCCAATGTTTGAATATATGCCTCAACCTGGTTGGTGACATCTAGTTCCTTCAGGTACCTTCTATGATATCGTGTCACCACGCCGTCCCATGTTATAACATATGGAATAATTTTTGTCTTGCATTTGTATATTAATGAAAGTTCAGATGCTAGCAGGTCATATTTTCTCAATTTTTCGTTTTCAACTATGTTTATGTTGTCAATACTTGTCACGCCAATTTCTATCAGAGTGATGCAGTTCTTCTTTTTGTCATATACAAAAATATCAGGTCTGTCATTCGATAGCTTGATATCTGTTTTAATTCTTGTATCTACTTTGATCTCTGCGAATTCGTTTTCCATTATTTATTGTACAGAGTGTCTGCGGATTTTCTTGGTTTTTTTGAAATTGTATTTTCTTGCCAACATAAAGTGAAGACATCTTACAATCTCGTTGTGTCTTCTTGTATAGTCATGACCAAGCATTTTTTTACATCTGCTTGCTAAGTGGTCGACAGTTTTAATTGAGTCGTTACAATGCGGGCACCTTGATCTTTCTCCAAAGAATACGTTTCTATCCTGAATAAAGCAAAATCTCGCCTCTTCTACCGGTCTGATATTTCCATATTGTAGCCACTTCGAGGATCCTAATATTTCAAGCGTTGAATTTTGATGAACATCGAAGAGTTTTTGATGTAGTGTTTTTTGTTTTATTTTACACAATAAACTCTCTTTTTGTTTTAATTCAAGGGCAGGAAGGTCTATGTCAACGAGGCTATACTTTGTTCTGAGGAATTCATTTATTACGGATAAGTATGTTGCATTTTCATTTTCAAATTTTAATATTGCGGCTTTTCTGGATGATTGTCGTTTTTCTTGGTTTAGGGTTTTATAAAGTTGGTAAAGTATTCTTTCGGATTTAAACTCAATATTTTCCAATCCACGTCCTAGTTCATTTCTTTTAAGATATAATCTTTCTTTATTGGATGGTTGTAAGTGTATCCCATTTTCTATTAGTATTCGCCGAATTTCATCATCTAGCTTTCTAAAATCTTCCGGTTCTAGCTTTAATAAACCCACATAGTAGTTTATCAGTGAAATCGCATATTCATTTATCGCCTTTATTATGTTTTTACCATTTAGTTTTGTTTTGCATATGCTTTGAACTCTTCCTAGCATTTCTTTTCTAATTTTTTCCATCGTTTCGGGTTTAGTTCTTGATTTCGAATCTTCCAGTATCCCGAGATATTTATATCCATCTTTTCCTTCTATTACTGTGGCAATATCTTTGCAATTTATATTGTTAGTGGCTGATTTGGTAATGTTAATTTCCATTCCGATACATCCGAAGAATTTTGTTGCTTCATTGGACATTAGCTTTAAGTTACTTTCTTCTTTCGACAAAATCTTTAAATCATCAATGAAAAGGAAGTGATTGGTTGTAAATGCCTTCTTATCGAGGTTAATGGATATTGATGGAAACTTTTCATTTAATCGGCGGCTTAGCGGATCCATACAAAGAACAAACAGTAATGGAGATAGACTATCTCCCTGTATAATCCCCTTTTCAATTTTTTTCTTTAAGATTTCTTCATTGTTTAATCTTAGAGATAACATCCAGTTTTTTGTTAACACACATATAAAGTCAATCATCCATTCTTGTATGTTAAGATTTTTTAAGCAGGACAGAAGATACTCGTGGTCGATTGAGTCGAATGCTTTTTTTATGTCGAACCATGTTACGTGTAATTCATTATTATATTCACTGTTCATTGCAACGTTTATCATGGCTTGTTCTTTAGCTCCCTGTACTCTTCTGACTGTACCAAGTTGGTTTTCTGATAGTAGATTTCGGGATTCGACGTCTTTCTGTAGTATCATTGTGACAGCTTTAGTTGTCAATTTATATAAGTTTGACATGCATGTTATAGGTCTAAATTCCGATCCATTTAAAACTTCTTGTTTGGGTATGAGGTATGTGATCCCAGAGTAGAACCAGCTTTTTACCTCTTTGTTCTCAAGGCATATTGATTTTACTGTTTCATATAATATTGGATGTAATTTTGTGATTTTTTTGATGAAGAAGTTGTATATACCATCGCATCCAGCAGCTTTCCAGTTAGGCAGGTAGTTGATGATTTCGAAAAATTCTGTTTCGGAGATAAAAACCATTTGTGGTGTGTTTTCCAGCGCGTTTTTGCGCAGGTAAGTATCGAAGTATAAAATTTCCGTATTTTTAGTCCACATATTTGACCAAAATTCACAATATTTTCTTTATCTGCCTTAATTTCTGATTTTACCGTATCTGTCAATGTTCTATAAAATTGTCTTCTGTTGACTTCGAACTGGGTGTTTGTTTTTGTAAATTCTTTTCTTTTTTCATATTGCTCTATCTGTTTATTTATTATCCTTATTTTATCGTTATTGTTAGTAATTACTTCAAGGACATCATTTTTTTTGTCTTAAATAAATTTATATAATTAATCAATATTAAAAATAAAAAATAAAAAAAACAGAAATCGGCATAATAATTATAGCATAAATAAAAATGCGAAATACAATTAAACGTATATAAATTTAAAAAAATCGTAAAAATTAATATACTTAGATCTTATAAGTAAAAATAAAAAATAAACTATTTATTAAATAAAAGCGTAATTATAATTTTGACAACGTGTTATTTTATTGTTTAACTTATAATTTAATTTTCGCGCTATAAAAGTATTAAATATAAGTTATTATAATTATTGTATCAATATTTAAATTGCAAAAAAAGGTTTAAAAGAAATATTTCCTTGAAATTAATCGTTTTTGGTCGGTCACATGGAATTAACATATGAAATCTAAATAAATACTAAATGTTGAAAAATTTACTTTTTAATTAAGTATTTTTGTTGCCCAGTTCGTCATGATTGCTTTTCTATGAATTATACATATTTCAAAAAAACTATGATGGCTTAAATTCTTAAATTAAATAGCATAACCACTCTTTATTTTAAAGTTACCTTCTTAGGTCAACAAAAATACCCGTTTTTCATTTTTTTTAATATCATATTATTTTTTTTTTCTGAAAACATCTTTTCAGCTACCCCGACTTTGTAAATAAAAACTTTATAAAATTATTTAATAAATTTTTTATATTCATTTACCATACCTAAATACGTTTAAAGTATAAATTGCTTTAATATCGGGCTTTTTTAAACTTCAAAATTAAAATATAAATTAAACAATAGAACTTTGGGTAGAGACCGGGTTAATTATAATAAAGCAACTAATTATTCAACTCATGGAATCTAAATTAGACTTTAAACTTTTTTTTCGCAGATTTATAATTTAAATTTATTCAAGTTAGCCAATTATTTTTATAATCAAAATAAAACTATAGTCATTAGATAGTATTAAATAATTTTTTTATTTAAATAAACCAACTATTTTTTTTGCAAAATTTTCAGATAATATTTGATTTTATGATATAAAACATATGTTATCCCCTGCACAGAATGTTTAAAAGTGGGAATAGGGCCTTCTCTTTTAGACCAAGTTCAAGAATATTTTTTTATGCCCTTGTTTTTAGATTTGTCACCAAGTTCTATAAAGAAACACAGAACTAAAAAAACAGATATAAACAGAATATGAAATGATTTTAGATTTTTAAAAATACGCACATGATTATAAATTCAATTTCTAAAAACAATAAAAAAAAAATAATTTCCATTATTTTTGTGTTTACAAATATGATTTTAATGCATCAATTACTTCTAGATAATGTTAGAAATCTAGTGATTCAGTTCAAAAACCCAAAAACATGCCCAATATTTTTTGAATGAAGTCAGATATGCCTCAATAATATAAAATTTTTGAATAAGATCGTAATTTTCTGGATAAAAAGATTATAATTTTTATAAAAAACTCTAAAATTGTATAATTATCTATTTTTTTGGGTGGTAGAAATAACCATTGACTCTCTTCACTGCCTTCTATCAGTTCTAATCGTAAAGAAAATAAACTCAATATGTTCAATTATATTTTGATAGTCTAATTTTTGGTTTGTCGGCAATGAATCCATGTTTATATAACTGATTTTATATAAATTTCACTCTAATTTTTATCAATTTTACCACTGGTGTCTCCTTTATTATTAATACACCATTTTACGGAATTCCAAGTTCTTAAATAGTATTTTTTTTTCATATTATCATCTTAGAGAAGTTCATTGATTTTAAGATGCATTTTTGTTATATCATATGTCTTATGTGCAGAAGTTGGTTTTTTTATCAATTTTTCTGGATCGTATTTTTTACACAAGACTGTGCTTAAAGATGTACAAGGCGAAATAGGTGTAAAATTTTGTAGTAATAGATTTTGGAAAAGCTATCTGCGTTTAAATACAATTTTTAACATCTATTTATTAGTTTTTTTAACATAATATAGAAAAATTGGCAATGAAGAAAAAATTCGCGCCGGGGAACCATCAATTAATTATTATTACTTTGAGTCATAATTAAGAGCCTTATGATGTCGGAGATACACATAATTACTTTTTTAAACAAAAATTTATCATTATTTTAGATTCATGCATGTAAATGAACCTTAATCGATTTTATTTAAAACTTTAGCATACAAACTACTGATTTAAAGTTGAAGAAAATTTGAAACTATTTATATTAAAAAAAAATTACAATATAAATACCCGATTCGATTTTTAATCATTAAGGTTAGAATTTTTATATCTTCTTTTTGCAAGATATTCACAGTAGATTCGTTTTTTTAATTATATATACTTAATTAGGGAAAATTATATGATTGGCCAATAGGCCAAATTTTCTAAAAACCCTCTTTAGTCATATTATTTGTGCGCATGTTAAAATTCAGTTAGAATTCCTCACACTTTAATATAAAACTTGTAGTATTTTGTGACTAAATCATACTGGGCTACAATGAGCGGTATTTTTTACGCCATATATTTCAATTTTAGGGTTCATGAGCTACTTAATCATATTTTCTTGCATTCACATTTTTAACGTGTATCATGTTATCAATACACGTTCTTTCTATTTTATTGATCTGTTCAATTTTATTTTTATCATACTCAAAAATATTCGGTTGTATATGTGATAATTTAATTTTAGCTTTTATTATAGTTCTACATTTATCCCAGCTGGTTCGTTTTTCTGTAATTCTTTTACTTTCGACTTAGATTTTCTTTGGTATCCGTAGGTTATAAATCGAGATTTCAGACAGTCTATAATTTTTCTTCTTTGTTATCTCCAAGCATTATTTTACAAAAAAGCCAAATAAATAATTGAATTTACGTTTAATATAAAAAGAAAAGTTTTTATTTACAACTTTTCGAATTAATTAGAATCGATCGATATTTATGTTCGTAGACACTTCTAGGTGTTAATATAACATCGATTATATTTAATAAAAAGAGAAAAACCTAAAAGTCTACATATTAATAGAAAGAACTCCTTTTATAAACCTTGGATGGTCCTTAGAAATTCAAAAGGATTTCATATATTCATGATGGTCAAAAATAAATTACTTCCAAACATTTCGCCCACAAAATATTTTAGTATTTTTTAGTTCGAGCCGCTTGGAATTTGTGTTTTTTGATTAATAGCTGACTATTACATATTAACGAAGAATCCAATCTTATTTATCTGTACATATGGTTTTATTGATTAACGGTATTCTTATGATGATAATTAATAAAATTTTAAGTTTAAGTTCTTTATGTATCTCTATTTTTTAGATTTAAGAGCCATCTATAGAATTCTAATCGAATTTACTTTATTTATTTATTTTTTACTTCTATTAATTTTACAAAATTCTGTTCTATGTTAATAGGAACCATTTCTTAACTGCTGCTTCTCTCTGTGAGACTCCCCCAGCACTCATTGTCACCCGTAATAAACGTGGATTGGGCCCTTTCTCATAGGCTGCTCATTATGTGAAGATATGTGAATCTGTCTACTGTTCATCGCTAAGGTATACAAGCTACATCCACAATCTAACTTTCCTATAGCTTTGCTGAATGGGTATGGGATTTTTTCCATACTGGAGGCACAGTTCAACATTTTACACAGTAACCATCCATTTCTTATGGCTTGACAATGCTTAATGGTTTATATTCGATTTATTACTGGCCGCTTTTTGGGTATTTTTCTGCAGAGCAAATTCGTTTGGAAATTAGTTGGGTGGGTGGAAGGAAAACCTGCGACCCCTCAAGGGTTTCAACTTGTAAACCACTCGACCATACCCACCCTAAATGCCATCCATATATATTTTTAATCACAAACATAAATTATTCGTATTATTAATTGACATTCGTATTTTCCTATTCAAATTTATGCATTAAATCTTTTGATTTGATTTGTATTTTTTACTTAACTCGATCGTAGTTCACTTCTTGATAATTGCTAATTTCAAAACTTATTCAAATATGACCATAAATAGGATATAAAAAGTGAAAAAGATACAAATATGCAAAATTATTTTATACTAGGGGTACATAATTTCCAGGATTTTTTAAAAAGCAAGTGAAGAAAATTTATTTTTTTATTCTTCTTAACATTAATTGCTATAAGACACCAGAAATCATAGAATGTTCATTTACTCACCAATTAAAGACCATATATGATGGTAGCGTAGCACCTAAGTTCTATATGAAAGAGAATATTGATGGAGTGGTTTTTTCACTTTCAAACAACCTGTAGTAGCCTGTAAGGTGAAGAAAATGTTATTTAGTGCTGTTATTTTTTTTTGATTAATCGTCTCTACGAGGTAAATTAGACCTATAAAATAAGAAAAAGAACACATAAAAATCATATATGAATGAATTTAGACCAAATTATACTTAAAGGTTGTGGAAGAAATCAATTTTTTTTTTATCTATTGCAAAGCTTAATTTTACAACTATTTACATGCTCAATTATATATGTCTATTCATAAACGAAGAAAGGCGATGGTTTATAGAGTAAATATAAAACCTTAATATTTGCTTCAATCTTTTCAATAATCAAGCAATGGCAATTATATAGCAAAAATAGTAATTAATGTCGCCTGGCTGCAAGGGACACATTTAACAGTGTTAGGTTGACCCACAGTAAAACAGGCACTATATTTCACAAATACAATTGATTGCGACACTGAAACAACTTGACTAAATTATAGAACCCAAGTAAAGTCTATAGATCAGTATTAATATGATGTGGTGTTTCCCCGTAGTTGCGACTCGATTTGCGTGGTCAACAGCATTAAAATTTTTGTTAATAAATCCTCAAGGCTTTCAACTCTTGTGTAAAAAGTTAATGAATAATTTGAGTCGAACATAAAGCAAAATATAAAAGAATAAATATTTCATTTATTCAATGGTATTAGAACATGATTTTTTTAATTTTTTTTTCATGAAATATTTAAGTTAACATATACATTAAGCTTTAGTAATTTCATCACCTAATATATTTACAGTGATAAATTTGTCAGTAAATAGATAAAGATTAGATTTATCAAATTATAAAAATTTGGGTAGCCAAGAGTGCAAATGCCACTTTTTATATAATATCGCATAATATAATCATATGATATGATATGAGACTAGCTATTATCTATCTTAAACTAATACATGAATTTTTTTAAGCGTTGATATATATTTCTGATTTTAATAGATGATTCTGAAATTATAATGTATTCTCCTATAGGTTAATTTATCATATCTACTGCGATCACAGGTGGCTTTGTTAAAAATATGGCATGTAAAATTTATAGATTTACCAATTAAATATTTTAGACTTGATTCATAGAGAAATGAAAAGACAGTTTGATTTATTTTCCCAAACCATTAAGTTTATTATTAATGCAAACTAAAGTGCTCGTTTTTGCAATGCACAATAAAAATAAAAAAAGAGTAAAAATTATCGTAATTTTTCTTTATTAGTGCCTCTCAAATATCTTATATAAAATGTAATGTTTATATACAATAAATAAATATTTTACCCATCAACTTATGTTTGTTTTATCTTTATTCTGCTATTTATAAAAATTTTCGGAAACTTAGAAAATTCATCTAGTAATTATTTTTAGGATATACTATTCTTATAAATATAATTTGAAATATTTTTAGAAATTATTCTATCCTGTTTTATAATAAATACATTAATATATTCCAATTTTTTTAACCTTGGGATTGAGAAAAACCCTTGCATTAATAGGTCTCGAAAGAAGGTGGGGTATTGAAGAAGACTTTGGAGAGGAGAAGATAGCCGAAAGTATAAATACGCTGTGTGTACAGAGAATCAAGAAAGCTGTACCTGAGAGCAAAAACTAAAATTACAATAAATATTTTAGCTCATAAATGAAAAATATATATATTCTAATTTTTTTTTATATGACCTTAATATAGACGTCCAAATATCTACCATACTTTTAATTGACTTTTTAGAATAAGCGTATTTATACAAAGAAAATTATCCATGCAATATATTATTATCTTAATATACCCCTTTCTATTGTAAAATATTGTTTTATAACATTATGAAACGAATAAATCCAATATTATATTCAAAGATGCCTATTTTTTTATCTTTTCCTTATATATAATATTCCCGGTAGTAATTTTTATTTTATTTCCAGTGCATTTTGAGCTAACACGAATTTCTTGTTTCAAATTATCTACATACCGTTGTCTATATATAAAAACTGCGTCTACTAGAATATCAATATTTTCAAATTTTTAACTCTGGTACTCATGAATGATCATTACGAATGCAAGTATAATCTTTTATATCATTTTTTATAAATAAAAGAAAGCTTGTTGCTATAAGAGCAAGATGAAACCCCAAGAGTGGTTTGATTTTGCTATTTTACTGCTACTAAATACACAAAAAATTCTTAAATTTATATGTGGGGACTAAAATATATGTTTTGCAATATCTTTCTTATTCTTTCAAAATACTTAAACTTTAAGAATTAAATTACATCTGGACATCACAGATTTTTTTTGCCTTTGATAAACTCTATTTAAAAATCTTTGTTGTTGTACTTATATTTATAGACAATAGAGTCTGTAGTATATCACATTTTCTCGCTATGATCTATTATTTTAATGGTTTTTTATTGGTCTACTTCAAGTACCATTTTTAGCTTTGGATATCATTTTGAATTTCGATTTTTATAATTATGTGTATCTAAAACATTTCTATACACATAATCAAAAATATATTCATGCACTCTGCAATTTTATTGTATGTCTATATTATATTCGATTTTTTTATAGACTATTTTGATGGAATTAAGCTAACTGTTTAACAGATGTTTTTTTCTTGATCTAAATTTTTCAATAGGTATTAACTTGGACATTTTCACGATTGTTAAGTTGCATATCGCCCGTCACATCTATTACATTTATTGTCTATTGAAACCGTATCGAACGTTTTTTTTAAATCACAACCTGTGAAATATTTATGCTCTAACCTTGCTATTGCTTTTTTTAATACATTTTAAAATTTCACCCATCACTTCTGATCATGATTTTCATACTTGGGTTTATATCTATTAATATAAGCTAAGAATTTTTTTATCTTAACTCAATCGGCGAATAAACAGAAATTCTAGTACAGTGCGCACATGCAAAAGTCAGGTAAGTTTATATCGCTTGTGTATATTTAATACACGATATAAAAGATTTACGGCTAAATTTTTGTTTTCAAAAGATAAAGATCGATCTTGAAATCTTTGTAATAGAAAATACAAGTTTTGCATTACATATTTATAAAAATCAGTGAACTCTCCGCGAATGATGAATGAAAAAACCTTTGCACGTAATTAATAATATAAAAAAGGCATATGTTGGTTCTTATTAAGCTACATTCTTTTTATTCATATTTTTTTAGTTTCTTAATTAGATTTAATATTACGAATCCAATGTCTTTCTGCCTTTTTATAGTTCCATTCCGAACAATTAAACATGTTTTCGGCAGATTAATTTTACAAATAACCATGAAAATTTATATTTTACTCTTCTAATGTGCAATACAAAATTCTTATCTTCTAGTATCACTCTATAAAAATTTCGTGGTCGATAATATACACAAATTTATGCGTTCATCTTATAATTTTTAGAATACATCAAAATAGAAACTGTTTGACAAAATATTTTATTTTGATATCTTTTTATAGAAGAATTATGGTCTTAATGTTTCTTTAATGCAAGGATTTAAACACAATCAACATATTATATATTTTTTTAAAAGTTTAAAGCTTGAAATATAATCACTGCATTCAGAATAAAGCGCTTTTTACTTCGAAGATACTGTATATAATCTGTAATAAATATTTGTTTTTTTAGCCCAAAGATTGTCTTTTTAGAAAAAATATAACTATATCTATGTATGATAAAACTCATTGACTCTTCATCCTCTTTGATAAGTTAAAACCAGGTCAAAAGCATGGTATTCATATATGAATTCTATAATATAGGCTTTTATTTTCTTACTCATGCATTATGGCTGATAATTATGAAGAAAAACAGGCTAAGATACATTTGATTGGAATTTATCATAAATATTATAATTGAAATCACTCACCGGAGCTTCAGGGGCTTAGTTATCAGGTATTAATATAATTCACAACTTCAAGCAATTTTACTTCTTTAAAATTTAAGCCTATATATCTGTAAATATTATATATTGATTTGTATCGACATATATAATTATACATTAATAAATCATTATATTCGGAATATATTATTTTTATTATGTAATAATACATTTCTACCAATTAACTTGTTATTTTTTACGCATAAATATCCTTTATACTTCTTCTGTGCTCACGATAGAATCATCGATTTTCTTTAAAGCTTATTTTTTATTTATTTGAATAATATTTGGTTGAAACACCAATTTTCATACACGATAAGTTGATATTAATATATCCACATGATTCATTGATCACGTGGTTAGCCACTATTTTATACATCAAGGATATTTAATTTATCTGGTATTTCTGATGAATTTCTTTATTGATTTTTGCAATTTTTCTGTCCTACAGTTATCAATAAAACTCTATAATGTTTGAAATATGGTATACTCTGTCTTTTAACTCCTTCATATACACAACAGACGTTACTTGTCCGAGAATTATATTTGGGTTCATATCTTCTAGCAAAGCATAAATATACATTATAAATTTTGACCTATAAAATTCCTTATTGAAAAATATTTGACCATTCTATAGATAAATATAATTTGCGTTCCGTAAGTATTACTATTATGAATATAAACAAATTCAGATTCCATAACTAATCAGGGATTATTATAGCATCATAGAAACGCCATCACATGTTTCTTCGCGATAGTTATTCCACAAAATAAATAATATGTGATTTACCATAGCAGTAACATCGGAATCCTTGATAAGAACCTAATATACCAAGCCTTAATGATTTGCAAATTTATGATATATTCATTCATTTCATTGAAAACATGTGGAAGTGGGTAAAATATTTCTTTTTCAAAGAATTTGTGCTATTTCCTAGAATATTTCGAGGGCTTTCCGGATGTGTTCTCGCTCTTTTTTATATAAGTTTTGAACAGAATTATGGGTAATTATACTTCATATATAAAAGATTATACCATCTAATTTATCAAGCGTATATCATCCTAAATTGTTCTTATTACATTTCTGAATAAGTTTATCATCTTAATTTATTCTTTTTATGCTTCAGTTAGCTTTTATTTCTTATGAGGGGACATGATATCCCCTAAAAACCAATGAGATTTTTATGCTAAGATATTGTTTCGATATATTGATATGTGAAAGCTTTTTGTTTTTCTGGATATTATATTCTGATATTATATTAGACTAGGGTAAAGCATATATTATGAGATCTAGGCGTGTGCTGACATTACATTTTCCGCGCAAATCTTTTTGTATAGAACTAAGAAATTTTTATAAGTCTCTTTTAAATGCAGCTTCTTCATTATGTAAACAAATAAAATTATGATTTAATCAAACGAGGGAGCATTATAGCGCTTATATTCTAATATAATCAATGTTCTGTTCTGATCATAAATTGAATGTTTAAACTTTCTCTGAAAACGGGTGCTTATCAGCAAAAGCTTTTAAAACAGTTTTGTATTCATTATTTTTTGCATATGTATTTAACTTAATACTGAATCCTGATTTTTTATGATAATTCTTTTATATTTTTTTTGTGAAAGAATAGAAATATGAATGGGTGTTGATATTTCTGTCCCCAGCACATAAATTCTTGATTATTTTTTTATTATGGCAAAAAAAAGTTATTCAGACGATATGAAGGATGTTTACAAGGTCCTTATATTTTTAAACAATACGGAACGTTTTACATATTTTCGATTTCCGCTTCGAATGGATCAAAATATCAATACAGTATTAGATATTATATTTTCTTATATTGTAATCTTTTTTCTTACTATTAGAATTTTTTTTTAGTGTATAGATAAAAGCTATTTTTTATACGTGTGTAAACTCCCCTGGCAAAAAAATTTCGAATTCTTTTTTTTTTGTGGCACATTCTGTTTTCAAATATAATGAATCACAAGATTTGCAAGGTTATAACATTATACTGCACGTATTTTCACAATTAATGTTTTGATTTTAAAATATACTTCTAGTTTTTATTTATATAATATTTCGCAGTTGATTTTAATTTTAAAATAGGCAATATATATTTATATTTTTAGAAGGAAGGAAATACTTTCCTTAAGATTTTGGCTGAGTTTTCCCAAGGAAAGAATTAAAAACAACCAGAGATAGCTTACGCTCTTTATCAGATTAATTGGCAAAATAAAATGTTTTTCGCCTTTTGAGTATTACTTCATTGTATTTTGTCATTTTAATAATGCGAAATTTAGATTTTAAATTCTTTATTGAAAAGTCAATAAATTTCTAGAGTAATATATTTATAATTTTTATAATGGCGAAAAGACTGATTAGATTAATATACTAAAATAATATAATGATTATTTTAAAAAATTAGTCTTTTTACATTTAGAACGCTCATCGATTATAAGAAAATTTCGACAAGTTAGTTTTAATGATATAATAGGCAAAAAATGTTGAGTATAACCTCATTAATATCTAATTCGAGACTATAAAAATGCCTTTACATTCAAAACTTTCATCAATATGAGTTAATTTGCACAGTTGCGAGTTTTTTTATTATTTTAAATCCAAAAACAATAATATTAGATAAAATTAAACAAAATTAGCTTATCCTTAAATTTACGATCAAAAAGAGATTTATTAAACATTTTATAAATAACTTATTGATTAATAAATATATGCCCAATAGTAATTAAATTAATTATTCTTTTTTTTCTATCGGAAATAATATTTTAATGCCAAGAAATGTGATGTACAGATCGTATATTTAAGCATATTTAAGTTTTTAATGTGAAAATTCATAAATAATGCAATATAACACAAAAAATTGTAAAATAGTGAAATCTACATAACCGTGACAATATAAATTATATTAATTTTAGGATACTTTCTTTGTATTTATACTGGTCAATAAACCAAAAATATGTATTATTTAAAACACACCATTCAATTTTTTAAACTATATTTTGGAGTATTCACGTTAAATAGAACTAAATTATTAGAAATACTAGAATATTTCTACTATATTTTTATCATCTCTTTACCTATGTATATTTTGAGAACTTGATGAATACATAAGTTTCAATCCAACTTCTAGAATAGAAGATTTTATATAGCACGCAAATACATTTCAAGAATGAATGAAAAACACTATACAATGGTAACTTATCTTAGTCTTAATAATCAAGTCTTGGTTCTATAATTTTTTTTAATTTAGAATAGAGCTTGGTTTTTGTTGGAAATATACGCTTTACAATTTTAAGACAAGTTTTGGTTTTTATAACATTAAATTTTTTTTCAAATTTTTCAATCTTTTATATGTATGATTTTGATATAATTCATTATGATTACGTCAGATAAAACACAATGATTGTACCAATAAAAATTTACACTTTCATTTGCATAACTTACTATAGTTATTATTGAATATAATTCTTTTTATAAGATTATAATATAGACCACAGAGAAAAAAAGTGTTTAGAAAATATTGAGTAGAATTCCTTATAATTTATTCCGTTAGTTATAAAAATAATTTTTTATAAAAAATATATCTTTTATTTTTTCTTAGGTGGTATGGTTGAGTGGTTTTCAAGTCTGACCCCAAGGTCAGGGGTCGCGGGTTCCATTTCCACCCAGCCCACTAATTTCCGAAACGAGTTTACTCTAAAGAAAAATACCCAAGGGGGCGGCCAGTGAACCATAAAAGATTTACCATAAAGCACTGACAAGCCATGAGAAAAAGAAGGCTGGTGTGTAAGCCGTTGAACTGTGCCTTCAGTATTGAAAATTCCCACACCGTTCAGCAAGGATATAGGTAAGTGTGGTTGTAGCTTGTAACTCTTAGCGATGAACAGTAGACAGAATCTCTTCCCTCCACATAATGACTGCCGCCTATGAGAAAGGGCCCAATCCACGGTGATTACGGGTGAAAGAAGTGCTGGAGGAGTCCCTCAGAGAGAAGCATCAGTTAAGCAATAGTTCTTATTAGTATAAAGCGAACTTCCTAAAAAGTAATAGAAGTAAAACATAAATAAATAAAGTAAATTCGATTAGAATTTTTTATAATTTCTTTATAATAAATATCCCATGGACAAACCACAATACATATAAAATTTAATCAATTTTGTAGTGATTTTAAACTTTGATCAATCAAAAAAGATTGATATTTTGCAAATATCTATTTAATAAAAAAAATTGTTGAAAATTATGAAGAATTTTTATCTGGTATTTATAGTATGGATTTTTGAGGCCAAATCAAGCAAAAATAATTCTTCATTCTTTATTGAGAATGTGTCTTCATATGATAAAATCCACGGGGAAATAATATTGGTAGAGACAAAAGAATCTTCACAACTTAACTGTGGGCAAAATTCTACCATAAAAGACCAAATAGAAACCAAGTCTACATTTAGTGTCCACCCAAAGACTAAAATTTATCAGAAATACCCCGATCTCATTACCAAAAATAATTTAAAACCGAATTATAAATCCGCAGCTCATATTTTACAAGATACAATACTTTTAGCAACCACTGATAATTTTTATACTCTTAGAGATAGAAAAACAGACACATTTGTTCAGAATTCGGATGATATGCAACATGAAGATTCAAAAACTAACTGTGAAAATAAATCATTTTCTTTAAAGAGCATCGAGACTTTAAAAAGCTGCCCCAATATTCAACAATTTGAGTCGACTCATAAAGAAAATAAAATAACTACACCAGTAAAAAATCATAGAAAACGGCGTTTTATTGGGACATACTATACAGAGGATTCATCTGAAACAGAGTATTCGATGGCTAGGAATGATGAAGGACATAATATGACGAATTCAGTTAAAATTCGACAAATTTGTCGTATCAAGGTAGGCAGCAAAACGAAAAAAAAGGTTCAAACAAAAGATATTTCTAAGGGTCTGAAAAATAAATTTCTCCAAAGTAAGCTTATAAATTCCAAAAAGAACCTAAAAGCTTATCAGCATGAAATTAAAATGAGATTTCATTGCCGAATTTTAAATAGATATTGTGGATTCATGGAATCTATAAAAAGCTGTTGGGAAAAGACAGTATCTAGTCATTCAACCCCCATTATAACGACTACGAAATCAATAGAAAATCATTTTGATGGAGAAAACCACAGATCAGTCACTGATGATTTCAAAAAAATACCGATGATTAAATTGCTCGATCATATAAATATTTGTTTAAATGTTAAAAGTGAAATGTTTAATAATGATATTTCCCTGTTGTCAATAACAAAAAAAAACTTTAGGGTCTTCGTAGAGGAATTTTTTTACAATAACGAATTCTTTGATACTTACAAACTGCAGTGCAAGTCTATTTTTACAAATAAAGATGAATTTATGAGTAAAATATGCGAAGTTGGCTCTCATTCGCGAAACAATATTCCTTTATCTGGTTTATGCTTTATACACGCCTTCGTAAATAAGAGGTGGCCAGAAAGTCGACTTTTTTGCGTTTCAGAATGTGGAAGATTTCTTTTGGATATATATAAATCGACTAAAAATGTATTGTATTCGCTTAAAAGTAATTTATACCCGGATAAAATCAAGGAAGAAACTGAAAAAAGGCATAAATCCAGATTTTGCGCCCGACTTATAATTAGAATGGATATGTATCATGCAGAAAATAGCGGGTTTTTATATAGAAATCATAAGATTTACACTGATTTATTATTAATTTGTGAGAGCATAGCATTGAAGCGGTATGATCAGATTGAAGACAAACTTTATAGTGAAATGGTTGCACCCGTGTTCAATTTCCTACACACAGCTAACTGTTTTTTAGATAAGGTAAATCGTAGTATATTATTTGATGGTTTAGAGTTTTTGTTTGAATTTGTAATTTATTTATCAAAAGAAAATATTATTTTACCTTGTGAATCTCTTTATACCAAATACCTTCACAAGCACAGTATAAAAATGACAAATAGTATAGAAAAGTGTGTTTTTGGAAAAATAGGAAGTGATGAGATGAACACTTTTTCTATAGAAAAATTGAATGAACAGAAAAAAAATCAAAACGCCTATGAGTTTTACACGGAACTTCAGAAATACACATATCTTCTGAAAGAAATTTTTGAGAAGGAAATAAAAAAATTATTTGAAACTGTTTAGTCAAAATAAAAAACATGTTGAATCTGCTATCATACTTTCTATAAAATAACGAATGAACACGATCGCAAAGATAATATATTGAATAAATTATGTGTGATCATATATGTAATACTCATGGGAAAAAATGCATTTTTTTTTATTCTAAAATATTATTATTATTTATAGATCGACTTATTTATTGAATCCATTTTTAATGCTAAAAATTATTTATTACAGTCAAATAAAAAATAAAACAAATTATAACAGATTATATATATTATAAATTTCTTCTGATCTTTTATATTTATGATTTTTTATGAATATATAATTACTAAATAGGCTCTTGAGTAATTTATCAAAAATACCAGCATCTAGAATAACCCTTCTTTCTAGAAAATATGCAGCCACAGTTATTTATAAAGATTTTTAGGCTATAAAAACTAAAAATCGCCTTAGTTTTTTTCTAAAATAAATACAATAAATTACAATGATAAAATATTTTAAAATTGTAACCACCTTTCAAAGGGGCAAGAGCATGCATCTTATAAAAAACCCTCTAAATAGTAAAAAAGAAAATGGAAACATTCTAACCATATTTGTATGGATATTTACGGACATTATGTCAATGTATACTTTTCATAAAATCGATTTTATATTAAACTATGAACCATTACTGGTTTCTATCTATCAATACTTGAATTTATTTAATTTAAAGGGTAAATTTATAAATTTTTAATTAGAGTGTAGCTTTTAAACTAAAATATTTGAATTTTTTGCCATTTTATTGCGTTTAAATAAGCATGACCATACGATGTATTTATCAAATAATTTGATTATTGGAAATTAGAATTTATTCATATAAAGCTTATGATTATAATCCATAAAAGTTTGATTTATTTTACCTAAAGTCTTATTACCTTCCTCATGTATCTTCTTCTTTAAAGATTCTATAATTAAAGCGTCTTATTCACAAGTTTTTTGTGTTTATGTTTCTGAAGACATTCACAACTTCCAGATATAAGATTTTTGATATTTCATGTCCATAACAAGGAATTTTATGGCTTAATATCTAATTTAGGAAATTAGAATGAGTTCAAATGTTAGTAAATAATATTTTCTTAGCTTTTTATTTCTAAAATTAACTACATATTAATATAATCAGAATTTCCATTACTAAAAATACGATCAAGTTTTTCTTTTTGTGATAAACAAAAAATATGTCCAATCATGTTGTGATTACTTAATTTCATATTATATTATGTTTTTAATCTTTATTGCAGTTAGCTTATTTTATGTTTTTTTAATAGTTTAGTGTCTACTGATTTTCCTTGATATTTTTTATTTGATTCTTTTGAAAGATCGAGGCGTATATATTGCAACTATGTTATGTATTCGTGTATATTCATGGCTAATAACTCTTGAGATATACTTTCTAAGTGGTCCGATGTTTAACTTCTTCATCAAGTTTTAGTAATTTGACTTTTCCTCAAAGATCATATCCATATCCAATGAAAAACAATCTAGTTTTTTTTAGGCTTTACGTTTTTATTTTTTTAAAATCTTAAACACCCAGCTATGCAGTCATTGGGTTTTCGTGAGGGCTGAATTTTCTATTGTGTTTATTTTACACATTCTTTTATTTTTTAATGTTCATTTTATCATTTTCTTACATTTTTTACATTTCTGCCCTTCTTAGTGGTTTTCCTTTATTCGTGGTAGGGGTCTTATTTAACATTAAAAATAGCATTTTTTGAATAAAATACTAAATAGTTTACCTTTTAATTTCTCACCCTTTAAATATAATCATATTTTTTTAGCCGTAAGTAGTTAGATTCTGATTCATGATATTACCATGTAAGTTCATCTAGTTTATAAAAATGTTTTAGTTCTAATTTAAGAACGCCTTTGTTGAAGTTTAGTAGTGCGCTTATGTTCACACAATAAAAATTTGAATAAGTTTTTTTGTAGCTAGGATTAGTTCCATTTAGAATCGATATTCTTGCGCAATTAATCACAGATTTTATTATTTCATCGTTAATTTACTTTCTTATAAGATTACTATACATTTCAATCCATTCAATTCTTCTATAATAGTTAAACATGCTCTAGACACGATATAATTTTTAGCAGATTTTCATTTATTCATTTCTAGATTATTAAATCAAAGAAACCGATTGCTTCTTCTCTAATCATTCTTAATTTTTTTGAATTTTCAGAGACAAGCTAAAAGGCTACCAATATATAGAAAGTAGTTTCTCTTATAAGCAGATTCATCTAGAGGTATATTTACAATGGGTCATTTTTATTTGTGAATTTCACCATATTTATTCATGCTCAAAAAAATAGAAATAATGGTAAACTATTGACCGGCAATGCCCTCTTTTCGATACGTTTTTTTGTGTTTCAATTGTTTTTATACCGTACCAAAATGTTCCATTTACTAGTTATCACGCCTATAAAATTATATACTCACACTGGATGATAATTTTTATCTCAACTGCTGTTATAAATTCATGAAATTCGAATTATACATTTCTCTAGAATCAAAAGATTTATCACCAAGTTTATCGGTAGTCCATACTGTTTGCTTTTTTTATTAGAGTTGAACTTTGGCTTCATGTGCCCAGTGACAATTCAAGTGATTTTATATTGAGAGGTTGCGCTCTTTTAATTTAAATTATAGTTTTTCTGTCTTCCTCATTGAGAAAAATTTATAAATATCATTCTGACTAGTTATGGGCCCAAATAAGATCCATTTTTTGATGCTCTCTTTGGAAAGTTTATATATAGTTCGTTCGAATTATCAAATATTTTCAATTTTTATCCTTGAGTGTGTATAGGCGATGCAATCTTCAAAAATATCTAGAAATAATAAATTATGTGTTTTATCAGATCCTTGAGGTTTACCTTTAGAAAGAAATTCAGTATAATATAAATTTAAAACAATATAAAAGAAAACATATACCAACTTTTATTTCAGAAATAGACACGTAATTATTGCGAAATAGCTGTTATCACATGGGTTTTCCTATATTTTCTTATTTAAAACTACTATTATATTTTAATTACTTATATTTGCATAATGGGAAAAAATAAACTTATTTATGTTGTTTTTTTGTCTTTGTACTCTCTGTTCCTTTATAATAAAACATATTTTAGAGGTTTACATTTGATAGGCTATTTTTAAACTATTTATATGAAATCCTTATCACAAAAGTTTTAGACGTATCTTAATTTACAACGCATTGATACAAAATATTTCTTCGAGCATTTTTTGAATTTTGTTTTATTCACTTCGTATAAATTATATACTTGAAAGCCCATGAATTCTGAAATTCTGTTAAACCATCACTGCAAGCTACGTTGTATAATTTAAACCGCATATTCACATATAATTTAAATATTATTTTCATGAAAATTTATCCATCCTGATTTTTTTTATAGAGTATACATGTATTATGGAATTTGTTACAATAATGTCCATAATTCTCATATATGCATAGATATATAATGTTTATTATAATATGAGTTTAATTGATTTGAGCAGACTTGCATAGATCACAATGACAGTACATTTATCATGTAAAATATTTAAATTGGGATTCTTCTAACAGAAGAAGACAGAATAGAACAAACGAAAGAGTATGAAAGATTGTTTAATTTATCTCAAACGATAACACATTCTAGATTTGAGTCAGGAACTATAAAGAAAGAGTGTTATATGTATTTTTATTCACATCAAGATCAATCTCTTGAAATAGACTTCTGTGAATTTGAAATAAAAATAAATCATATTATTGGGAAGATGCATAACAATTTGATACGACTCAAAACATTGGACATTCCACATTTTAGATTTATTACGAAAGATAAAAAATTGCTTTTAAAATATTATTTGCAGTGGGAACATAAAATACAACTGTCATTCATGACAGAAGAAAATTTAAAAGATGCTTTATTGGCATTGAATAAAACTTTAAAAAATAAATTCATATTTTTTAAAAAATTCTTTGCGGATATGGATAAATTAAATGAAGACAAAACTGTAATAAATGTAAATGATTGCAACTATTTAACCTATGAGGATGAGTGGATTGATAAATTCAATTTTCTTTTAAATAAAAATTAGAAAATAAACGAAATTTTATATTTGCATGGCACAGTTTGAATTTATACTTTAACAATATATGTTTTTTCATTTTTTTAATATTTGACATGTCAATAAAAATTTTTATTTATAATAACATAAAAGAGCTAGCGAAAGATAGTAGTTACAAATTTAAAACAATACAGGTATATTACTGTAACATTTTATCGTATTTAAAAAACACATATTCGATGTTTTGTTATATAAATTATTTTAGAACAGCGAAGAACAATAGCTTTTATGGTTTGGCTTTTTTTGAATTTTGAAAAAATTAATCATATATTTTACAGAAATAATGCAAAGTTTTCACTTTTATGTGATCTTTTTTAAAAATAAAAATATCTTTAAAACCCAGTTTCAACATAATAAAATATATGCAATTGTAGTTCTTAACCTTTTTAAACCTTTTGTGATTAAATAAAATCATTTCAAAATATGAAATAAATTTAAAGATTATTTATATAGGATATTTATGCATTATTAACATTTAAACCACATTAATACAGTTATCTACTAATTAAACACAAAATGTTTAAAATTCATAGTACAAAAAATATAATTTATATTCCGATATTAAAATTAAAAATACCTTCCTCACTTATTCTGGCATTCTTTATTATTATAATATATAAAAGACACTTAGTTAAAACCCACATAACCCAATAATATTAATTTTAAATTTTACATCACAAAGAATTATCGATAAGGTATTTTATAGGCGCTTTATTTTTCTTAATACGCCGTAAAACACAAATAAACAATACAATCACTTTCCCATGCTATTTTTTGTTATTATGATAAATTTTAAAATAATATATTAAAAGATAATTTAAAATAAAATCAGGATAAACCTTTTTTATTACAATATCTTACAAAAACGGATTTTATAGACAATAATATAGTTTGTCTGGAATCAGTTTTTACTTTTTAATAAAGAAAAATCTAACTGTTTCATTTTGCATATTCTTTTACATATTTTATAAATTAAATAAAAATAATATGGATCATATTATATATATTAAATTTCTTTTCGAATTCAATTTTTGCTAAAGCTTAGCTATTCAACGTTTTTTACTTTTTTTTGCCTCGATTATTGCACAAAATAAATAAGAATATAATGAAAAAGGAATTTCCGTTTTTTTATATTATTTTCACCATACGACATATTTAATCATTTCTAAAAAAAATTTAATCATTAGATTGAAAGTTTATATTTTTTTCATCTTGATCTTCTCAAAAAAAGAGCATCCATATGATGCAAATCCAAAATTTTATCGTATATTTGATTTATTATAAGTTTTTCTAGAGATTTAAATGTTATATCGAACAATTTTTATAAAAAATCAAAAAAAGCTGATGATACTACGATTTTAATAATTTACACAAATGTCATATACTTATTTCTTGTTTTGCATCTATTTACAATTAAAAGTAATAGATTGACTTATAAATTTTAGTTTGGCTTGTGTTATAGTCATAAGTTTAACTTGTCTATTTTTAAAAGTGAATTCTTATTTTTGTAAAAAAAAATTCAATTATTCTTTTATTTTATGAACATAAGCAAAAATCCAATAAATTCAATCGTACACAAGAGACACGTATATATAATCGTTTTATCCAGGATATAATTATAATTTCAAGATAATAACAAGTTTATCACGAATTATAATTTTTTTATAGACATCATCAGCTGTGAAAAAGGATTTAAATATATTATGAGTTCAATATTAGTATTTTTTGAATTCAAATTTGCAAAAAAAATGTAAAAAATCTTGCATATATTTAGAAGATTACGTAGTAAACTATACAATATTTTTTTTTCTAAATCTGAAGCCGATTACAACCTGTAATTGTGTCAATATGATTATTTTATATTTAAGGGTGTATTAAAAGCTTGCATTATGTAACATTAAATCATAAAAACAGACATGTATATGCAGTAATCAATTGTAATTAAAAAAAATTATTGTAAGCCAAAAGAAATACGATGTTATTATTCATCAGAATAAAAAAAAACTAAAATAACATATTTATTTGCAAATTTATGGGGATCATTTATATATTATTAAAAGAGAAAGTACTGAAATCTCTTTATTACACCAACATAATCTTAGCATATTTTATTTTTTCTGTTCAATTTTGATAAGCCCCTCGTTTTGAATATAGTTACAATCACTTTTACAGTTGAACGTATCCACTTTATTTTTTTGATCAATAATTCATTTTTTTATATTACAAATGATCTATATTTTCTCTTAATTGACCTTTCAAGAGACCCTGTTGCTTCTTTTTAATTTTTGTACATATTTATAGATTTTTTGTGTAAAGTAACATTTAATTAAAAACGGATTTTTTTTTCTTTGTTTTTTTCTGTTGCATATTCAGATAATAAAAAGCATATCTATCAGATGTATTTATACTATTACTGTGCATCTCAACATTTATTAGTTGATATCATTATAGTATTGATAATCAGCCCTTCATTCAAAAAGAACAAATCACTTTAAAATATTTCCATGAAAAAAGAAAACGTAAAATATAGTACAAATCTCTATAAATTATGAATATCACAAATTACGAGGGCTAAAATTCAATATTTTTTTAGAGATTATCATACAAATTTCCAAAATGAATCATATTGCACAAATTCAATAGATATACTTTGATAATCTTGTATCAGATGAATTTTTATAGCGTTTAATTCTTTTTTTTTCAATTTTATTTATGTGAAAATAACATGTTTTTTATAAATTTAATCAGAACATACCCCGAAACGATATTATGGCCAAAAAACAATGATCAATATTAGATTTAAAACAAGTATTTTTTATAACTTTTATCTGTTAAATTACATAAACAAAGTAATCCACAAAACTTTTTTTTTATATTCTTATAAATTAGATTTCAATATGAAAAATATTTGTTTAAGATTGCTGATATCATCTTTTATATAATTTCTCTGTTTTTTACTTCTTTATAAGGTTAGTGAAGCAAGATTTCTTGACTCTATCCACTTTGGCATTATTCTGCTTTCTTTGCCGCTAATGACACATTTGTAGTAAATACATTACATTTATTTACATCATGATGTATAATTTTGTTTTTTTATGCTTTATCATCCCTCGAATTAATGTTTTTCATTTGCTTTAATAGGCTTAACAAAAGTATTTACACAATTACGCAAATAAAAAAACGACATGTTGCTTTTTTATGGAAATGTATTTCACATTTTGTTATGTAGACCAATATATTTATATTTTAATAGACAGATTGTTTTGTGTGTTTAATGTTAAATTTCAAAATAAATCCAATATTATAGCGACTTAAACCCTGATGCTTGTTACACAATCATATTATTTCAATATATAAAATACTATAAGAATCGTTTGTGAATACATGTTACATCTTATTAAAAACATCACTTTCGTCTAAATTTTTATTATAAAATGTGTAGTAAATAAGTTTCTGCATCAAATTAAAAAATATTTTCTACTATAATTGCAAGGCAAATTTTATTGCTGTCTATTACTTTTTTCCAATTTTTTTATATTATTTTTTTCATAGTGCAGTTTCTCTTTATTCTCTTAACGTTAATCTTATCCAACATAAAAGATTTTTTCATGCGCATAAAACTGCTAACGATTTGACTTATTATTTTCTACATTATAGATATAATGTTTTTTTTCCACGTGATAGGTTTTCGAAACGGCTAAATATTAATATTAACCATTTCCAATGGCAATATAATTTCAGCCCCCTCTCCCCTATTATTATGCAAAACCATATATTTTAAAGCGTAATGATATTTTAAATTTTTTTTAACAATGTGTAGAAAGCATTTTTAATACTAAAGATACCGATATCTTAATACTATGAATTTGTATCAATATAGTCATCTTAAATCGAATTTATTCAAATAGTACATCTTCCGGGAATTTGCGTGATTTAAGTTTACCGAATATGTGGTACACAACAATATGTCCCCGTTAAAATAAAAGGCTTTCATTTCTAAAAATAAAGTGTTGTTAAAAACTATTCTGGATGTAACAATTTCTTCGAATTTAGATTCAAAATATTTTTGTATAATTTCAAAAGCTTTTATATTCTAAACATAATTTAACTAAAAAAACGCATTTTCCTATGAATTTTTTTGTTTTTGACGTTCTTATTGTTCTTCACAATACTAGATCTATAAAATTCTGTATCATTCCTAAATTTACTTTTTTGATTTAATTCAGAATATATTATTTTTTGTTTTCTTCAACGCTTTCTCTACCATCTTGCAAAGACAGTTTAAAATCAATTCATATTATTTATTAATCGGATTAAATATCAGTTTGACACATTATAGCGCAAATCGGTGCTGATATTTTTCAAGTGATACATAAAATAGTCAAAAAGATAATCATATTCTATTATTTTCCTGAAATTTTTAATGGAATTTAATATATTGTGTACTTGATATATTTAAGTCAGAATAATTAAAAAATATCAATAAATCATTTATTTTGACTTGCGTATATCGCCTGCATATTTATTAAATTACGAATGGGGGTAAAATAGCCCACAAAGTCTTTTGACTTATAACATAAAAATAAGATAGTCAACTTATATTTCCTTTTAAAAATTATACCAAGATCATTTTTCATCTGCCGAAATATATTTATAAATTTAATTGTCTTGCTATTTATTTGAGTGTACTAGTTTATAAAACCATCTTTTGCAAAGAAGTTCAGCAGACCTAGCATGTTTCTATGTATCTTATATAAAAGTTGCATTCTCTTTGATTCCAAAACGAATTTTTTTTTGTTTAATCCTCTGTTCTAGTATTGAATTTAACCACATAAAGCTCTAAAGTAGCATCATTTGATGCGGTACTTTGCAAAGCTAGCTCATCATAAATTAAAATGCGCGAAATATCATTGATCAACAGGAAATATATGATTGTCAATTTTTTTACATCATAAAAATGGAAATTTTAAAACTAGATGAGTCAGTGGTCTCAGCATTTTTACATTATCAGAAACCACTGCATCTGAATAAGAATAACTAAGAAAACACAAGAAAACCGCGAAAATATCATCTTAAAAAAAATATAAACAAATTTAATATAAATATTGTCATTAAATACAAAAGGATAAAATGATTCGCGATTTTCCAGAAATAAATTAAGACATGATTAAAACACATTGATAATATAGTATATATAAATTATAAAAAATTGTGCCTGTGTAGCTCTTTAGAAAATAAAGTAAGATTAATAATCTTTCTGAAGTAATAGTAGTATTACAATTTGAAAAATAGTGTGTGATATGTTTCTTATAACATTTTTACAAGACCATTGTGCTATTTTCATGCTTTTATTTATAATAAAAGAAGGAAAAGTATATCGTTTATTCAATATACTAGACTTTTAAATCTTTTTAAAATTTCTTTTTTGCGGCTAGGCCCAATATTTTTAGATTAAGCCACTCATTTACATTCAAGAATACAAAAAATGCAATTAAATATTCTTCTTAAAAAAAATAATTGAAGCTTGAATCATCAAAATCAAAATTCAATGAATTTATAAAAGTTAATATTTAAGGTTGCGTACAGATTACTCCAAAAATAACTTTGATGATTTTTTTTAAGAATAAAATACATACATAAGAGTAAAATAAATATAATCATCAAATAATGAGATTAAAAACTAATATGGGAATATTTTTATACGCATTGTTTATTCTACAAATATATCATATGATTGTTTGTTCTAACGCTATTATATCGAAAAAACCTGTTACGACTATTAAAATATTTGAAAAAATGATTTGATATTAATATAGTGGTTATTTAAAAAAAATTAGGCATTGGTTTCTAAAAAAAACAAAAAAACATTTGATTATCGATATAGAATATAGAAAGCAAGAGGTCACTGAAAATAATAATATCAGAGTCAATATATAATAGCAATAAACTATAAAATATATACCCATAAAATTCATTTTATTCCTCTTCGGTAATCTCTGTCATATAAAACGCTACAGAAAGGATAGATATTGTGTCTTTTACCCTTATATTTTCTCGACAGCAAAAAAACTGTTTTCGATTCCTTAATGTTTCATGAAAAATTGAATAGTCTGTTATTTTTATAATAATTAGAAGCAATCCTATTTTTTAATATCGGCAAAAATATCAAGACAGAATGCAATAAAGCTGATAGTTAAATATTTCCTATAAAATCACATATATTTTATAAAGAACTGGTAAATCTCAACTCATAATCTGCTAGTTTATAAATTTACAAATGAACAAGAATTTCTTGACTAAAATATTTTTATAATTATGCTTATATGTATTTCTTGTGTTTTTGTATCTTCTGTCCTGCTTAAAAAATCTTAACATACAAGAATGGATGATTGCCTTTATATCTGTGTTAACAAAAAACTGGAATTTATCACTATGGTTAAAGTATTAAGAAATCTTAAAGAAAAAAATTGAAAAGGGGATTATACAAGGAGATAGTCTATCTTCACTACTGTTTGTTCTTTGCATGGATCCGCTAATCTTCCGATTAAATGAAAAGTTTCCATCGATATCCATTAACCTTGATAAGAAGGCAATTACAACCAATCACTTCCTTTTCATTGACGATTTAAAGATTTTGTCTCTAGAAGAATGTAACTTAAAACTAATGTCCAATGAAGCAACAAAATTCTTCGGATGTATCGGAATGGAAATTAACGTTACCAAATCAGCCACTAACAATATAAATTGCAAAGATATTGCCACAGTAATAGAAGGAAAAGATGGATATAAATATCTCGGGATACTGGAAGATTCCAAATCGAGAACTAAACCCGAAACGATGGATAAAATTAGAAAAGAAATGCTAGAACGAGTGAAAAACATATGCAAAACAAAACTAAATGGTAAAAACATAATAAAGGCGATTAATGAATATGCAATATCACTGATAACTACTATGTGGGGTTATTAAAGCTAGAACCAGAAGATTTTAGAAAGCTAGACGATAAAATAACGGGAATACTAATAGAAAATGAAATACACTTACAACCATCTAATAAAGAAAGATTATATCTTAAAATAAATGAGTTGGAACGTGGATTGGAAAATATTGAATTAAATTTGAAAGAATGCTCTACCAACTATATAAAACTCTAAACCAAGAAAAAGGACAATCTCCCCAAAAAGCCGCAATATTATAATTCTAAAATGAAAATGCAGCCCACCTATCCGTAATAAATGAATTGCTCAGAACAAAATATGGCCTCGTTGACATGGATCTTCTACACTTGAATTAAAACAAAAGAGAGTTTATTGTGTAAAATACAACAAAAAACACCGCATCAAAAACTCTTCGATACTCATAGAAATCCAACGCTTGAAATATTAGGATCCTCAAAGTGGCTACAATATGATCAATTAAGACTATTAGAAGAAGCGAGACTCTGTTCTATTCAGGATAGAAACGTATTTTTTGGAGAAAGATCCAGGTGCCTGCACTGTAACGACTCAATAAAAACTGTCGACCACTTAGCAAGTAGTTGTAAAAAAATGCTTGGTCATGTCTATAAAAGAAGACACAACGAGATTGTAAGATGTCTTCACTTTATGTTGTCAAGAAAATACAATCTCAAAAAAACCAAGAAAATCCGCAGACACTCTGTAAAAGAAATGATGAAAACGAATTCGCGGAGATCAAAGTAGATTCAAGAATTAAAACAGACATCAAGTTATAAAAGAAAGACCTGATATTTTCGTATATGACAAAAAGAAGAACTGCATCACTCTGATCGAAATTGGTGTGACAAGTATTGACAATATAAACATAGTTGAAAACAAAAAATTGTGAAAATTTTACCTGCTAGCATCTAGACTATCATTACTATACAAATGCAAGACAGAAAATTATTCCATATGTTATAATATGGGACGGTGCGATGACACGATATCATAGAAGGTACCTGAAGGAACTAGATTTCAAGAACCAGGTTGAGGCATATATTCAAACCTTGGGATTGAGAAAAACCCTTGAATTAATAGGTTTCGAAAGAAGGAGGGGTATTGGACAAGACTTTGGAGAGGAGAAGATAGCCGAAAGCATAAATACGCGGTGCGTACAGAGAATCAAGCAAGCTGGGCCTGAGAACAAAAACTAAAATTACGACTATAAATATGACCATAAATAAAAAAACAATTTCTTGTGTTTTTTGTATAAGAAGTTATTAATTAATTAAAATTCAATTTCGATTATGGTTTTTACCATAAAAATCGGAAAATATGCTAAAATAAGAAATAATTACTATTTCAAATATTTTTTTGTGTTGTGTTTAAGGATCTTATATTCAAGTTGGAATAAAAAGGTATATTTTGCTTTTTAAATATGCAGAAGTTTGTTTTTTCTTTATAGGAACAATTACAAGATTCCACAAACTAAATTTTTATCCTGAAAATTTATTCCTTTAAATACTGTATTAATATTAACTTGGCTTGAAATATTTATTATGTCAGCTATATATTCAAAAACCATACATCCTTCAATCTAACGAGTGCCTATCACTTAAATTCTAGTAAATTATCGATTAATTTACTTTTTCTAAAGTTTACAATCTACTATATTTATTTTTTAGAATTACTTCAAATATTTCAACAACAATTTTCAGTGGTTTTGCATTTAAATTGATGTAATAATGTATTCGTGTAAATTAAATATTAACAACTACTTTCATAAATTACTAATGATTTTTTTTTTCATTTATTTTACTGCGAAAACATGAATTAATTGCACCATAAATAATTAAGTTGAGATGTATTATGTTCTATATAAACTTGATTATTGCATAATATTCTAAACATGATGTTTTTTTTTGAAAAATAGACGAATAAATCTGTGAAAATACTTCTTTTGGAACGAGACTTAAGTATTTTTCTGATTGTTTTACTTATATTTTAATGACTAAAAACGCATCACCTTTAAATTGAAATAAAATAAGGACATGGGATATCTCTTTTCTGGGCCTGGCGAATTATTTTGTAAAAAAATTTGAGAATTCAAAATAAATAAGAAAAACAAAAACTTTAAACGTTTTTTATAAGACAAGTGTTTTTTTGAGGGGGTTGTTGAGAAAGATACCACATAAATTAATCATAGAATCAAAAAAAATAAGGGAAGAAATTAAAGTATTGTTATAATTACTGTAAGGTTATCATATATATGCAGCAATTTGTAATAGAAAATACGCCGTACTTGTTTTATAATCGAAAGATGAATATCTTTACATTAAAATATCTAATATTGATATTCTTTTAAATGCTTTTTTTAAACTGATTCTTTCACTTTTTTCTCATTGAAAATCATTGTCTAATTAATCTATTGAAATTTTTTATCCCATGTTGAAAGAGTTTAACCGAAATTATTAGACAAAAGCATTTCTTAAAGCAAAGCATTACACAATTTTCTTTTTTTATTATTTTAAATATTTAATAAGTAATTTAATCGTTCATAAAACTAGTATATTTTTATATTCTTTAAAAAGAATTTTTTGGCATTATTGCATCTAATATATACATTTTAAAGCAATAAATTTGAGTTCTATAATGAATATTATGGATTCCTTTTACTTTATTTTCTTTGAGTCCCTTCAAAGTATAAGCAAAAATAAATGCTGTTAATTCCAATATAAATACTTTATCTATCTTTTGCAATAAGAAATATTTTTCTAATATGAATTAATATTAATATTTTGATCTTGGAAAAGACGAAAATATATTTATTTGCTGTATTTTATACATGTATCACACTATAATAAATTATATCATGATAGTAGTATCATTCATCAACTTTCTCTTATTCTAGTGACAGCAATTTGAATATAAAATATAAAATTAATAATTTCTAAAAATTATTTTAAAAATCTTAAATACAAAAATTTTTTAAATTTATTTCGCTTGTATCCTTTGAACACACATGATTTAGAGATATTCCTATATTTTATTTATTTATGGGTTAATTTTCTTTTTATCAATTTAGACGTGGCCAGCCCATCAGGAATATTGCACAACCTCATGATGCATTTTTTGACACCTTCTTTGATCTATCCTCATCAACTGCTCTTCTTTTCTCAAATGAGATGAGTTAAAGCGTCTTTCGGAGTGTGGGATCATGTATGTATGCTTTACTTCATCTGGGATTTTTAACTCCTTAACATATTTTTGAGATATTCCTATAAATTCTATTTTTTTTTATATATTTCAATCACAGTGAATTACTTGTAAATTCTATATAAATAAATCTTGATCATGCATAGATCATGGTTTTTATAAAAAAAAATTGTTTTAATTCATTAAAACACCAGCAAATATTTTTTTAGATGATCCAAGATATGTGTCGATATCGAAAAAAATCAATTTTGCTTATTTTAAAATGAGCTTTTTGTAAGAATAGAAAATGTATTTGGAAAAACTAGAATGTGTAGAAGAATCATAAGTTTAATAGATTTTTTTAAAATATTCTTTACACCATTCAATAATAATTCATGTATTAGACAACAAAATCGAATAAGTTGTTCTCAATATAAAAATATATTAATTATGCGCATTCTCTTAAAAAATTTATAAAAATTGAAGCAGCTTGTTTTTTAATGATACAAGAGGCGAATTATTCATTCATAAATTTTGTTATCGCAGTTTAATCAAAGAAACCAGGATTGAAGGTGCATTAATGGCAAAAAGATAATAAAATAATCTTAAATATGAAGACAAAATATATTTGAAGTATTTCATCTTAATTATTAATATATTATTGTTTATTAGGGCATTATGCACTGATGATGAAGAATCCTTAGAATTCTAAACAAATCGAGTTCCCAATACTAATATCCAGATAGAAAAAATGGCATCCTTCTATATCACAGTGAAAAAATTTAGGTGAAAAAGAAGCAGAAATCGATTTATTTATTTACATAATCTTACCAATAACGCACCTGACCTACATAAATGAAGCCATAAAATAATATAAAGTAGTTCCCCAAAACAACAAGTCTTTAAATATGTTAATACATTCATGTGATTTCTGTTTATCTACAATATATACGAATAAATGGCATTTTCCGAGTCATTTACTAGCTTTTCGTAAAAATTTAAAAAACATTGCAGAATTCGTGTGTTCAATCACAACCATCCAACAGAAAAGAACGCACATAAAATAATAAATTTTGATCAGATGTGTGTTTTTCAAAGCTACCACATATATTTCTGTTTATTTAAGCGAGATAATATTCTAATAAAAAATAAATACTGACAAGGCTTATAAAAATTTTTTGGCTCAAATATAATTTTTAGAAACTATTATTCCACACAAATTATTTCTAAGCAAGCAGCAATTCACAGGCTAAAATGGCGTTCTTGTTTCATTGAGAGGACGGAAATAAGATTTAAATGGTATTTTTGCGAAATCATAAAATCTCCTTTATCTTTTGTTTTTATACGTGTTGCATTACGTTTAAATAGTATTGAAAGTGATTTGCATACATTAATGACCCAGATTTATATTTTACGCCACAAGAAATATTAGATGTTAACATCTCAGTTTGTTGGTTAATATTTGTAAGAATGTAATGAATTGGATACAATTATTATGTTTTTTGTATACCATGTTTGTCTCTGTGTTTATTCGTCAAAAATTTTTCTTTGCAAGATAAAAATATATTGGATAAACAGTTTTATAGCATGGTTTAACATCACACGAATTCATTAGAGTCTATTCTAGTATAGATCTAATTTCATTAAAAATCCTTGCCTGATAATAATAATAAAAAATGTGCCAAGGAAGTTTGTAACGGAATGAAAATACTCTTTAGATCCCGCATAGAAACTTGTATATAGTGATATTTGTCTACACATCATGCTATTATAAGTGATTTAAATGACATTTGAACATTATATTTACAATTCTTGCGAGGCTAGTGAATATATTTTGAATCCTTTTACAAGACACAATGAAGTGGTAAGAATAACAAAAAAATATTTAAATGAAATACTAAATTTATCCGTACTTACAAAAATAATAATATATTCGAGGTATAAAGATTTTTGCAGAATCCATGAATTCATCAAAAATGTATATTTTATCATTAATATACACTTTGAAAAATACATGGAGAATATAAATATGTCTCTGTGTGAATTTGGAATTCGCTGTTTCAGTGACAGATATACAAACTTTCCTAAAAATCAGTTGCAATATAAGAATTCTTAATGTACGATAGCAGCCAAACAACTTCTTTCAAATTTCTTGATCCCATATATGAAAATATTTTTTTTGTATTTAAAGATTGCCCATTCATTCTGACCAAAGATATTAATGAATATAAATTTAGATTTTAAAGAATGCTTTATCTTAATTTGATAAAATTAATTGAACGATATACACAGTATTTTTAGAAATTGAAGTTCTTTGCTCTTTCAGATTAATAAATAAAGAAATTTGAATGATTCTCATATATATAGAAGTTTAAATGTCGTTAAATTGCTCAACTCACACGAGAATGTGGGATTTTATACATTTATGATCATATAATTGACCTAATATACTAATTAAATTGATTTTAGCATTTAAAAATAAATAATGATTTTACGGACAAAAATGATTTAATAAATATTTATAAAAAACAAAAATCATCACATGCGCCATAAAATATGATTTTGTTGGCACAAAGTGCCATACTTCGTGTACTAAGGAGTTTGGAATGCTGCAGAGGCAAAATATAACACAAAATAAACTTGAGAAATAATCGAATAATAAGTTCCATCTACAAAATTTAAGAAATTGTTTGTTTGATGATCAGATTATATGTAATAGAGTAAGACTTTTCTCCATAACGCTTGAAATAAATTACTTGAACAATTTTTGTTATATAAAAATCGATTTAGTCTATGATAAGAAATATAATATAGATAAATCCGATAAGACATCAATTCTAATATAAATTGAAACAATGATATATGTTAATATAATTTAGAGTAAAAAATCCGTAGTTATTTAATAGTATAGTAATTATAAAAGCCTAAAATTCAATTATACATATAGCCATGTCTGTAAAAAAACATATTACAATAAGTTTAAAGAGTGAATAATCGTAAAAGAAATTTAAAATTAAAAGTTAGGATATAACACCGTCAATAAATTCACAGATAACATCCAGACCAAATAAACACGTCTTTTATCTAAACTAAGTTTCATGATAAAAAACAATAGAGTGCCAATCTTAGATGCATGATTTTATCTCAAATAATTTATATTTATGTCCTTTCATCTATTCAATTATGAGTCACAAAATATCTAATATATAACATATGTTTCATGTAGTATAAATGAAACGTGATAATATTAGCCCGGCAATTTTTTATCTTAATTCTAATTTTGCTCCTTTATATCACCCTTTTAGTTAACCTGTATCTAATCTGTTAAATAAGTGGTCCGAGCTGGGTTACCACTTGTGTATATAACATAATTTATAATATTATTTCACATTTATCTAAAGTAATTAAACCGTTTAATACTATATATACAATAACAACAAACAAAATAATTATATTTGAACTGTTGTCTTCATAAATTATATTTGATCTGCATAAAGCAATTTTTACGTCCATATATTCTAAGAAAGTATAAAATAACAACCAGATTCGTTCATTTATTATGTCATATTGACATCTATGGATAAAATTTTTTTGTATAAATAATTAATGCCCGTTCTATGCTTCATAATGTGACTTTTAAATGCTGAGGTTCCTTATTTATAAACACCATTTAATTCCGCTAGATCTATATAATCTCGCATAAAAACACCTATTGTTTGTTTCATTCAAGCTTCTAAAATTTTCTTTTTTCGTTTATTTTTTTGCTTATTTAAAAATTCAGATTAACCTTGAAAACATATTTGATTTTTACTTCTTTATTTTTAATCGCATTATAGACCCATTTCAATGAATATTATCCGCTCAATACTTATACATTTAAGTATCCTTTTTAATATTCTGTTATTAGGTTTTGTTCAGATTATGTTGAATCCCCAAGCCCATAGTTTCAACTTGTGGTATTTTGTGATCATATAATATCATGTTATGGAATGCTCTATTTTACTTTTTTTTATCTATAAATTAGAAGGAGTTCATCTGCCAAAAGGACAGATTTTCTTTTTTTTTATAATTTGTCTTATCTTTTCGCTGTTTCTATTATTCTATTTGATCATACATTTGTTTCTACTCTTTTAAAAAATATTTTCTGATTTTTGCATATATCTAGTCAGAATAAAATTGATTATATAAAATATTTTCAAAAATTCCATGATCAAAAAATATACATCATTATATTTTATCAAGGTGTTCAAATTGATCATAAATTTTAATTGGATTTTCTATTTTTATGATAAATATTTGTTGTGAGTTGCATACACAATAGAAGGTCACATTATTGCTGTGGATAATGTGCGTTTTTAGATAAATAGACACATTTTTGACTAAACTCGGCATCTGCACATTTATTACAAAATATTAAGATGCATATTTATTAAAATAATAAAAATATAGTCCTCCAGGCAAAATTACATTCAGGTGGAATACATGAATAAATAGGTCTATGTCTTAGTGGTTTAAAAATACGAAATACAGAGAACAAACATATTTTAATGAAATTTGGTGTTCTTGCGTAAATATTAATGATAACCACGCAAACATATCCTTCAATAAAAATACCAATATATAATTTCCCCGATTTCGGGTGAAATATAAAAATAACAATAAAATCAGTAATAATTATATATCTTTAGAAACAATTATGTAGATAAACATAATTTAATAAGAAAAGTAATTTTTACATAGGCTGGGTGTTGATATTATTCATAATAAATCGTTTAAATTTTATGTCCAAAATTGTGATTTATGGGTTGTATCTTGCACGAATAAAAAAAAGAAGCCTGTTGCCACAAAAAATTCAATTATTCTATGTAAATGACAGAAGGTAATAATTATATAAATTAAGAGCTAACAATATATTTTTTAATATATGAAATTATCGGTTTTCGTACGTTTTTCTTTATAATCTGTTTTTTAATCTTTTAAAAAACGATCGTTCAACTTTTTTAAAAATACAAAATATTCAAATGATATTTTCTATTTTCTTGATGCTTATATTGCTCAAGTTCTCTCTAATATTTTTTTATTGAATTTTAAATGCTATTTATTAAACGCAATTATTGTTTACTCAAGTATTGTTTTGTTCTACTGTTTGTGTTATTCACTTATTTATGTCATGATTTTTTACATATACTTTACGCTATCTTGTAATAAGATCAATAAATCATGGATCTGTGTCTAAAATATTGAAAAGTTGTAATAAAAATACTGCATTTTTCGATGAGTTATCGATCTAAATTAAACCCTCACAGCTTTTCATGTGTATATTACAGTATTGTGATAATTTTGTATATTATATTCCTCAAAATTTTCATATATTTTTAATTTTCTAGTGTAGTGTTGGTCATTGACACGGCCAATATTTTTACAACTTTCGTCCTATTTTATTGAAATTTAAACTAGAATCAAATAATTTATTAGGCTTCATATTATAATCTAATATTCAGTCTTACGGTCTAAATTTACTTACCACTCTAATATTTTATCACTAATACTTGTTGTATCAATACCCCAGCACTAACTAAGTTAATCGCCTTGAGAAATGTCTTTGTTTACGTTCAATACTTTTAAAATTAGAGAGATTGAAAGACTAAATTTATATTTGATCTGTGGAATTTATGTTTAGAAATTTATTTTAGTTCATATTAGAGAATATTTATGATGTGACATACATGACTTTTTATTGTTATTAAAAATTGTGTTTCTTCTTGTTTTGATTGAAATATAAGTTTAATAATTTGATCAGTGAACATGGGATTTAAATATTGAATATTTATCACCTTGAACATCAAAGCGGCAAATAATAATAAATTTTTTAACCCACAATGCATTCGAAAAGTGAATTTTTCATATTTTTTTGCACAATGTAAATTGAAAATAAAATTATATGCAATATTCGTTAAAATTTTATTTTTGATAGTTCTTATGATTTAAATGTAAAAGCATATATGCGAGTGCTGTTCTAGTTCAGCAAAATACCGAATTAATTTTGTTTTCCAAAACAATATAGTATTCGGGTATGAGAATCGCTATATTTTGTCATATATTCGAACTAATTTTGCAAACTAAACAAAAAAATTTCAATTGCGCCTTCCATAAGCATATTTAGCTATTTTTGATTTTTATTACATTTCTTAGGACCAATCAATTATCGTCTATGAATTTTAAATTAACATTAGACATTGAAATAACTTAATAATCATATCTTTTATAGGACTTTTTTTGTTATAATATATATTAAAAACACATGAATTTTTACTTTTATGTGACAGTTTGATATCTCTTGCCTTTCTTTATAGAAAGTTTCACCTCAAATTTTTTATGGAGAACAGGTAATAATTCCGTATATTTTAAATTCTAACTGAGCTATTTGTATTAAAAATTTTTATTGGAAGTATATTATGAAAAAAACCAATTGCATTCGTGTGATGTGAAAAAGAATTATTGCGTTTTTGATATGTTTATATATAAAAAACGGGTATTATATTCATCTGCGTGAATGAATGAAGATGTTATAAGTGCCCGGGAATTCAATGATTTCTTAACCAATAGGTTTGACAGAAAGATAAAAATAGGACTTCAAGTGCAAAAATAAAGGGGATTTTACGAATTATTAAAAAGGGAATTATTATATTTCTAAAATAGTTAACATCAGAGACAATCAAAATAAAAATTTGTTCATGTTTTTAATGTATGTTTAGTTTCTTCGTTAATTTTGAGTCACACACGTAAAAATTGTATGTATAAACATCTACGAAATTCCAAAATTTGAGAATACTGTAGCTGTCACAAGCAACGTTTGAAATAAATAGTCTATTAGAAGATTTAACTACTGAAAATATATCTTTTAAATTAATTAACCATTTAAAAATATGAAATAAAAATTATTGATTTTCTTTTTTTAATTCATATAAGTGATTAGTTGGAATATTTAATTAATGCAACTAAAAAATCGTATACCATTCAAATGTTCAGATCCATTCAAAAGGGTAAGATTTTGAGAAGATTTTTTTCATTGTGAGATGGTTCTTACATTACATAATTTGATTTTACATATAATTCAAAATTTATTTGTTTAAAAAAAATTTTAGGTATAAAACATAGTTAATAGTAAAAAAAAATATTCAGCACTATGTATTTTATAAAAATATTGAAACAGGGGGATTAATCATAAAAAAATATGTTGGTGCTTTTATTATGACATGAGAGAATATTTAATTATTAGAAAAATAGTCGCTAAAGTAGTTATATAGATTTAAAAAAAGCATCAAGCATTACTTTATTATCCTAGTTTCAATAAATGCGTTCGATCAAATTTATTTTTATGAATAGTTAGGCAAGCCGAGATTAAATCCTATTCTATAATGTCTTTGATAAAAATTTGATCCGAAAATTATATTGTTTAATTCGCATAAATTAAAGATTTATCATAAACTATTTATTTTAATGAACTAAGAATACCATCAGAAGCAGATGATACCCACGGAAAATAGTATTTAGAAAAACGCTTGAACTTTATAAGTCATATAGGATGAAAGGGCATATATTAAATGCTAAATTTTAAAGATCATAAGAAGTAGGGTCCAAATCTGCTCTAAGAAGCCAAATAAAGCTTTATTTAAATCAATAAAAAGCAAATTAACCACAAATACATAGATAACTTATAAATATTCATCATGCATAATATAAATAATCTTATGATATTTGCAAATTGTTCTAAGCCTATGTATAAATTAAAATCTGAAATGGCCACATAAAAATCGGAGATATATGTATTTTCAAAGTTATTTTTGATCAGTTTGTTGATCAATGTAGATAAATTTTGATTGAAGTATAGTGTCATTTTTTTAGATAAATAAGAAGAGACTTTAAGTTCGCGTAAAAATATAATGCTGGCCAATCAATATATTTGCCACATAATTTATTGATCACGAAAATCATAATGGACTACGATCTATAGATTTGAGTATACCAAAAATTATCTGCAATTTTATTAAATCGAAACATGAAAAGTAATTGATGATGGAAATAAAATATATTCTTGTTGTGGGCACGATAAACAAATAAAAAATATTTTTTAAAATATTCAATTAGCGAAATTAACATAAAAAATCAATATAAAAATTAATGGCCAAAATATAATTGCATTTTTTCTTTTCTTAGTTCATATACCAAGAAATACAAGATATGCAAACTGCCAAATATGGTAAAAATGATGATTTCTATAAATACATCGATAAAATTATCTTTACGGAGATGAATTTGGTTGTTTATTTAATTTTTTGCTTGCTATGGATTCGACTCTGCTGTACTGGTGAGCAAGCTTTTGGAAATATTGGAAACAATGAACAATATCATGAAAGAGAAGCCATTATTTCAGAACATAATCATCAAAAAAATTTAGAAGCCGAAATCGAAAAATTCATTCGTTTAGAGGTATCTTACATTGAAAAAAGAATATTTAGGGTAAATAAATGGTTGCATATGTATAAACGCATAAATGTGGACAATAATCTCTTTGGTGAATTAATAAATTCTTGTGATTTAATTATTTTCAGAAACTATGGGTTCAAACTTGATTCTAATGATATTTTGAAATCTTTAAAATGGTATTTTGGAATCGATAGGATCGTTTGCATATTTATGCTGTGAATTTTCAAATAATGGAAATGAAGATGGATTTTTTCACTTTGATCCAGATTATCTTTTTTTAAATATACTTGAATCAATAAGAACTTATTTAGGCTCGTCGATATTGTTGCAAGATAGAGATTCAGTCTTATTTTCACCCTTTTTTCAAATGATTGAATCTATAAATATATTTCTAGATCATCAACTAAATGTGCCTCAAAATAACTTTTATCACCTAATGAAACAACTAAATAATGCTGAAAATAATTTTATAAGCATTATGAAATGTATTATTAATTTCGTCTCTTCATGTAAAATTTTATTTTTTAACGAAAATACAGGAAACATACTTCTATCAACCAAAGTTTTACATGAAAAAATACAATTGTTTATTGATCATTTAAATAATAATTGCATAAAAAATATTCTTTCAGACGAATTATTTAAACAAGTTCTAAGCCTGTTCTACCTCAAGATTTATCTATTTTTATCACAACCACATCAAAGCATAGGAATTTTTGAGCCAAGTTTTTATAAAATGATAGAGACACTCAATGATGTTTTGTTAAGCTGGTTTAAGTATATAACAAATCCAATGAACAAGGTATATCTATATGAATATAAAAATTACACCAGTAAAGCTTTAAAAGTGATGCATTACTTCCTTTCAACCCTTGATTCTAAAAAATATCAGTTTGCTTCGAAAATAAACAAACATATGAATTCTGAAACAATCGAAAATAAAACCACTTCCGAATCAAATGAGAAAACATGCCAAATAATTTTTGAGTTTTACTCTAAAATTACCCTTTATTTTAACTATTATAGGAATATTGAAAATCTTCAATGGAATTCGACCTTAAAAAATTGTCAAATGAGGGGCTTCAATACAAAATTTTCTTGTGGAATTATCCGGTGATCGTGAAGATTACAAAACAAACGGATATTGGGTTTTATGCAACATCACAGAACCCCTAAATTCAATAAAAATGTATGTCCTATCATTGATATATAACATTCAAAATCCATGGGAAAGGGATCCTATCATTTATATGGATTTCGGATGTATTAAATTCCTAGAATCAATCAAATCATTAACAATTAATTGTATAAATTATATACATAACCCGGTTAGCAATGACCAGGAAGTTTTCTACGGTGCTTTTACCAAGTTGATCATAGAAAGATAATTGTATATTCAAGTTAGAGACTCAATTCGTGAACCATCCGATTTTGTTTTATTGGCACAGGACCAATCTAAACTTCTGAAACATTATGATGATCTTGTGGAGTTTATAAATAAATATGAAGATATTTTGGAGGTGGCGACTAAATTATCAGAATATCTTGCTCGAAATGATTAAAAATAAAATAAATATTAATTTTATCTATTAAAAAGATTATATTGTAAATATATATAATTTAGGTCATTTTTAGATAAATAATGTTTATAGAAAAATGTTTATTTATGGGTTTTGTTATCTATATAAGCTTTCAATTCCTAAAAAGTATTTTTTCCTATTTTATATATTTTATTCTCTGCTTTCATGCTTTTCTATTTCCTGCATTATGCAGCTGAAGATGATTTTTAGAAATTTAGTTATGATCATTAGGAACAAAAATACACAATCAATACTATGTTTTAAAACACGATATTTTTAAATGCCCTGTCTCTGAGGTCTAGCTTGGTTTGGATTTTTCATAGGATGAATTTCAAATTCAAAAAAATAATATCCATAAATTTTCAATTAAAAAAGCAATCAAGTATTATTTTCTTTGTTTTCATTTTCAATAGATATTTGGATTTTTTTAGAATTATTTAGTTTAATTCTACCTAAAATTAAAGTATTATAAATCTTTGTTAGTCAATAATAAATCAATACAAGATTCAATGATTGATCTTAAAAATTGTGGTTCCTCAACAATTAACACAATATGTCTCAAGTATATTGTTTAATTAATTCAGCCTTCTTTATTTTATAATATATTAGTGACTTAACCTTCTTGATAACAAAATAATTTGCCTGTTTTTTATAGTAATCATGTACAAATTAGAAAATTAATAAACCTAATCGAGTGGCATAATGTGATCACAAAACAAAATATGTTGCATATAAGACACTTTTAAATTTCAAGGGAATAAAAAAAAGCCTATAAACATCCGGGTTGGGATAGACACTCAAATCGACCATTTTGATGGGTGATGATATGTAGGAAGGTTGAGAAGATAATTAATTTCCAGAAATATAAATATCATCACCTTTATAGACCCATCTAAAGTTATAATTTTTTGAATCTTTTTTAAAAGGCGATACCATTCAACTACCTATCATTAATAAATTCAGTAAATTTTAATAAAACTGACAATATTAATTTCCTCATAGAGTGAATAAGTTTCGCCTGGTTTAAAGAGGATAAGATATAAATCCAACCATAAATAATTTTCAATTGATTGTATATTTCATAAATGCTTGTAAAAGGGCTGTTCTAGAGAGAAATCTGTAGTTTTGCTCGTTATAAGGAGTAAGAGGCAATTTTACAAAATCAGCCCATAATTAATTTTTTTGATAAAAATAAAAAACGCTTATAAAATACTAAATTTGCATAATAAAATACTTAAACTAGATCCATAAAAATTTAAAACCTATAATACTTCATTTAAGATAGAAAATAAATAATCACAAATCATTGGCACATTGAGCGCACTACAAAAACTTTATATGCAAAATTAAACAATTATGATAGTATCAGTGATATAAAATACATATATATTGACTATGTAAATACAATATAAGTCATATAAAAAGAGAGAATTCGGATAAATGACATATAATGCTCCAAACATTCTAATAAATTTTGTAGTCTCTAACAAAACTACCCTTTCTAGTCCTCCATGTCTGCAGGAATGTTTTGAATCAATCTTTTACGTTCAAAGTATATGTCTTGTTTCATTTAGCTAAAACTAGTACTTTTCACAATGATAGATTCAAAGAAAAGCCTTCTTATTATATGAAATTATCGCATAAAAAACACGCAAAAAAAGATCTATAATTCTAAGATATAGTTTGCCTCTTATAAAAGTCATATTTTAAAAAAAGTATTGAATTAGAACAATTAGTTGGAGGAATAATTTTTTTCTGAATTCAGATAAATTTTTCATAAAATGTACATAGAACTTACTAATCGAGATATTAAGGTGCCATCAGAACAAAAAGTATAATTACACAAAGTAAACGATAAAATACCAAAGATACAATAATGCTGTAAAAACGGATAGCAAATCGACTCACCTAAATATATGACTGTAGTTTTTAGAACTCTACAAAGTATCAAACTTGATTATCAAGAACCTAAAAAAGAGATTGAGCATTTAAAAATTTATTACATGTCTAGTGAAAGAAGAAAATACTCGAAATAATCACCTATTTAGATATTTATTATAACTCTAGAAGCAAGTGCTCGATACAATAAAATTACAGAATTGGCAGAAAAAAAGACAGAAATATATGTTGATTGTGGTAAAAACAGATAATACGCTCTCTTAAAACTTAAGAATAAGTTTACTGTAAATAAAAATACAAGAACTATGAAAAATAATATAGAGTGTTATATTTCAAAATAAACACGAATATAGAAAGCTATTACAACTTTAATAGAAGTGCACTATAATAATGTTTGAAGAGCTTTGTATATAATTTTGCTGAACGATGTGATTCAAGAAAGAAAATCGGATTTTAACGAAGGTATATATTATTTTCATGAAATAAAATCTTTGACGTCAAAAGAATGTATTATCTGTGATCACAACGTGCAGAAAATGAACTCTAATATGACATAATATAGTTTGATCATTCATAAAATAAGGTAGAATTACTAATCAAACGAAAATAATCATAGATAGCATTTTGGTTTAAAATAGGAAAAACCGAGTCTAATCATTCGTTTGTAAAATATATTGAAGGTCTATTGGAGAATAAAAAGCTGAATGTATAATTTTTCATTCTAGAAAAAAAAAATCATATTTTCTAGCTAGATATCTGATGGATCGGTTGAAAATTATTGGTTAGCACTAAAGTGATGTCTTTTACACCCTATTTAGATAAAATTGTATCATCGATATATGCTTAAGAGTAAAAATTTTGAATGATATGTTTTAAGAATATTCTTTACATCGCATTTCGAAGGATGATATTATAAAAGGAAGGTAAAATAGGCCCGTAACGAATATAAATAATATTTATATATTTAAAGCTATAGTATAAATAATAACAAAACAACTAGATCAAAGTAGAGATCGAATGTTAAAATTCATATCGAAAAATTATTTCCTACTGTATGTGCGATCGAAAAGTTTGAGAACAAGCGCTAGTAAACACGAAAATATATTAGGAATACGTATGTTTATAATTAATGGGATGAAAAAACTGCTTATCATGGAGATTAACTTTAAGAAGTACATAAAACGGAAAACCATGCCTATATAATTTCAGTGTGTGGAAAATACATTCTCCAATGTGGGCTTATGATTTTATAGGAGTAATAATTATTAAAAAGTGATTTCGATAAGGATAACATTTAAGAAATTTTAAAATAACCTATTAAAAGGGATATCACCTTACAGTGGTTATGATTATATTTTGTTAAAGGCACATAATTATTTGAACATATGCGCAACGAAAAATTACTTCTTTATACATAAGAAATAAGAATCTTCTTGTATTATCAACCAATTTATCTTATTGGTGATCTTTAAGCCCATATATAAAGATTCATAAAACTTAAGAATGATTAATTATATTTTCTTATTGGTAAAGGAATATGAACGAATATATTTTAATATGGGCTAGAAGATTGAATTTGGCAACGAATCTACTTCTTATATATTCTAGAGTTTGATACACCTATCTTTAAATCTTAAAAAATATTTAATTTGTATTCATACTGTAGTATTAGTCAAATTTTATACTTAAATTACTTCAATAATTTACAATATTGCCCAAAAAAGATCATATCTTATCGGGTAAATTCCATATAAAAAAATTTAACGAAAATACAATTAAGCTTGCAAACTACTATATATGGGCTCTTGAACTAGAAAAAAGAGGCTTAATTATTATATATGGTTACGTGAGAGAAGTTATAGTAAAATAATCAATTTATTTACAGCAAACAGACAAAGAAAAATTATATATTTAAAGATAAGAACTACATATAGAATGATCATATATTTCATTTGTATTCAAAAACTAGAGATTGCTCATAAATAAGATACTTTTAACTCATGAAGAAACAATATAAATATGAGCAGCGATAAATGAAATGTAAAAGGAAATCAAAACACACCTTCAACAGTAAAAGAGTACATTTTAATCCAATATAAATGCGAAAAACTACGCACATACTAAAAAAACAGAAACAAAAATTAGTTTAATTTATATTTTTAAAGATATAAAATTTCGTCAAAACTCGTTGGTATTCACAGCCACTTAAAGGTTGGCAAAGCTTCAGATCTTCAAGATGGTTATTAATAGAAATCAAGAATCCAAGAGAAGAAGAGGGATTAGGTTTCATGCAAACTAGAACTAAATTTTATCAGGAAAAGACATAAAGCCAAGATTCGTAATAATTCATAAACAAATATAACATATGGCAAGTAAATGCGAAAGAGCGCTTGACTAAAACTTAGCTTAACACATAACAAAGGGATAAGATTTATCGATTTTAGCCCTCAAGAAAGTATAAATTATAAAGAATATTTAAAATCAGAACACACACACAGATCAAGAAAAACAAGTAAATACTGGCATAAATAAAATAAGAATCTAGTATAAGAAGCTGCATCCAAATATCATGTGAACGATTTTTTTTGCATATTATCAAACAAAAATCTTATTATATTAAAAGAAATAGGAATAGCGAGTATTTATAATCCGATTAATATTAAAAGGAGAATCTAAGAATATGATTCGCTTATTAATTCATCCCCTTAATTTATAAATTCGGAACATTTTTAGTACTATAAATCATCATAACATGAAACGGTGCTATTCGGGGTCAATAAATATCATAAGTCTGATATATATGAGTTAGGAATGCCAGAAAAAGCAGAAGAATGCCCAAAACAATATGATCCATAAGAAATACTTCAATTTTGAGTTTTTAAAAATAAGATATTAAATAAAATTATAAAGACCACTAAGATAAAAGATGTATATAGTAATTTAGCTCAACAGGACCATTAAAATTAGTTTTTGTACATATTTATATAGCATACAATTAAATTAAGCTAGAACCTGCAGAAATTCATTTAAATTTAAATTATTTATATAATAGAGCGATTGTATAGCGAATATTAAAACTAAAACATCAAAGTCTTATATCCCACCTGTGTTAATCACTATTTTTCTATTAATTTTTTCATATTGATTTTAATAAGAAAATTGAACGAAAATGTATATAAAATGGAATATTTTGCAAGATTATAATTATTGAAAGACCATTTGCATGTGTTGAAATTCGAAAATCGGTTCTTTTAAATATTTATTCTCGAATAATTTACATAAAATTAAACCCTAATTCGCTTTTTTAAACCTTTTCGGTTTAAATTTATGAATGCAATTTCTTCTATATCGACACTTATCCACTTAAAGCAGTTACAATTTCGAAAAAAGCGACGCCTATTTTTGAATAGAATATACTGAACATCCAGTATTATAAACTGGAATTATCTTTTAAAACTTTCGTAAGATTTAAACTGATGTGTTTTTGTTTGAAATAAAATATAAATTATCTTTCGAATGTTCTTTATATAAAGCTAACAAAAAATAACAACCCTAATTCAAAATTGCAATTTAAAAATATTTTATTATCTAAAAAAAGCTGTTTTCCAAGCATTAAATATATTCAAGATGATATATATACCTTGTTAAGATTTCGTTTAAATTGTAGAATAGCCATCCATAAACCTGTTTGGTCATAAAAAGAAGATTTGATTATTTTAATATTTATGCTCAAAACGAAAATATATTAAATTTTGTTGCAATTATTATGAACATCATAAAACATTGCCAAGATACCTTTCAATTGCTTTAAATTTAGAGCGAACTGAAATACGCGTGCTGATTTAGACATACTTGTATTTTACAAAAATATATATAGAAAAAGATTATTATGAAAATAATTTAACTGTCTTGATGCTTTGGTAAGTATTACTGATGATTTATTTATTATTCTGTCAATATTTCAAAAAAAAATTGTACATAATATTATCAAATAAACAACAAGCCTCATGAATATGATAAGTAAATCACCCAGATTTGAACAATTTTGAATTCACATCCTTATATTGAAAATAAAAAAACGCTTTTTCTGCCCATTTTTTAATTATAGATAAGTACATTTTATAAAATCTAAATACGCATTTTAAAAGAAACATAGTATTGTCTATAATTCTAAGTATCAAATTTTTCTAGTTAAAAAAAGTCAATGGTTAGTATACCATTTATTGTTTATGTTTATAATTTATTTTAACTGATTATTATATTGAAGACAACCGTAATAAATGTGTTTAACTCATTTCTAATAATCAAAAAAAATTTAAAGGCATTTACCGTCGCTTTTTATCAGGTTTTATCGTGCCTTGTTACCTGATATAAATGTTAGCTTAAGCACCATTATTTTTTTTTATATGTGTGAATCCGTTCAACTTAAAAGACAGCGGCGATACGAGCATATTTCGCAGATTTAAATTTTAGGAAATGATTAAAAGAAGTTTAAATCATAGTTTTATCATACAATAAGATATTCAAGAAAATTTCTCCATAAAAAAAGCAGTGAAATATATTTTGAATGTTTATCTAAAAGATAATAGACTTCATCCAACACATCTTTCTATATAAAAAGAGCAGATTCTTTGCTGCAAACATCTATAATTCACAATAAAATTTCCATGTACTAATTTTTATTCCGAATAAAAATTAGAAATTCACAGCCGTGTTTGCATTATCTAGCAATATCTGCTCAAAATAATATAAGTAACAACATTACTACTTTTACCTATTCACTTTATTTCTTCTTGTCTATTGATGGTTTTTGTTTTTTAGTAATATTGACATTATTTTATATAATAAGCGGTAAAAATCCTACATAATACATGATTTTATATATAAATTCTACCCTTTTAAACCTAAAGAGATATTTATGCTGCATCTGGTTTTTTTAAGGTCAAATTTTTTTTTAGTTCTGTTTTATTGTCTAACTGATTATGCTTCCACTAAAGAAATAAAAAAAGTAAAGCGAAACTTGATGTAGTTCCTTCAAATTGATTATCTGTAAAAATTGTTGCTAATTTGTCATAGCAGCACAAGTATTTGTAGAATCATCTTATTCCTTTGCCCAATACATCACACTATTATATCAGTGAAAATTTTTGTATTTCTTGAATATAATAAATATATGTAGCAAAAATTTTTATCTGCATCCTTCATTTGTAATATCTATATTAAACCTTCTATATGTATTTAATCATTCACTTTTTTTTAAAATAATAATAATTCGTATCCGTAGGGTTCTGAAATTAATTTTTTTTTGAATTTACCAGAGGTGGGTCTAAATTCACAGATAATTGAAGTGAAAAGATATAGATCTACCATGCAAGTAGTTGGCAATTGAATCTTAAAAAAGGAACATTTCTTTATAACGGCAAAATACTCAATTTTTTAATGATAATAGAAATAATACTAAAATTATATGCAAATCTGTCATTTTATCAAGATTTCTACGGACGAAAATATTAAAGCTGAACATTCCCCTGGCATTAAAAATGGATTAATCGGCATCTAAAAAATCAAAAAATTAACGTAAGTGATTTCCTAACCCTTCCATAGTACCAGGAAAAATGGTGCATATTTTCACTGATTCTACTTGATGGACAGTTTAATTTTTAAACAATTTTAAATATCAATGATTTAAATTATCAACTATACAAGATTATGTTTAATTGGATCATTTTTAAGGTTTTTTTAGAAAGTAAAAGATCGTTAGCCAGAATATCTAGATCTATTTTGATTATCTAAATAAAAGCCAAGAACACAAAAAATATTATATATGAACTAAAAAATCATTGATATATGCAAGACAATGATTACTTATATAAAAGAGTTAATCTTGTCAATCTATATTTTAATTTCTGATCCATTAAAATTAAAAGCTGTAATAAAATAGAAATATTTGTGAAGAAGAAGATATATTTTCCGCATTAGTCTACTGTAAAAAAATTTAAACTTTGAAACTTAAGATGATTTTGATTTTTTTTTCACTATTCGAGAAAATTTTATTTTTAAAATATAATTCCAGAATCTAATTTGTTGTACCTTCATTTTTCCAATCATAAGGCATAATATTTACATTGAAATAAAATTTAGACATTAAAATATAATATATTGACTATTATACCTTTCATTGATATTATGATACCAATAGATTTTTTAGAGACTCAAAAATATCGGGACTTAAGCCAATTCTCAGAAAAAATCATTTTTAAATATAAATTTTTATTAAAAAAAATATTTATACATCAATAAAAAAAAATAAGATTTGGGTTATAAGAGCGAATTTAAATTTTGGTGTGTGATTTGAATTATTAAAGAACAAGATTATCGAATTGTTACACATGATGAATTCGAATCTAATTTATCTATGTAAAACCTTTAAAATTTTCATTATCATTTTAATCATTTTTTGTATTTCAGAATTCACGAAATTCGGTAAATTAATTTTTATATTTATAAAACAATCTTTTAAACCTTCATAGTTATTAAAATTGACAAATAAAATATCATATTTGTAAATAAATACTTAAAACCATCATATGTTTATAATACTATATTAAGTTTCGAATGTTTTTTACAGACCCCCTTTATGACCATATGTCCCCTTTTTGTATTTTATGTATATAAAAACGCTTTAAAGATATAATTATATTCTTTTCTGCTATAATTAAGATTTATAAATATGATAAAATGCCTATAAATATTTAAGTTTTTAAATAAATCCCAAAGCATCAATGAAGTTCAATTTTAATTTATAAATTTTGGTATTTCAATTTTCAAATTAATCGCTATGATCAATAAAAAGATAGTTATATTTTAAAAGATGTATAAAGATTTTTTAAATTTTTCTTTAAACCATATAAATAGTTAAACGTGTATTTTTTTCATCTGATCTCCATTGAAAAAAACTTGATTTTGTATCTTCGACTATTTGTTTGAAATTTTTCATTCAAGCATCTATTTTCATTTATAATTATTGATGTTATAAAGGTAATATATATACAGTGGTCATTTATACAAACAATATAACCAAAAACATAAAAATATGCTATGAAAATATTTTAATCACCTCTTGTATTCAATTACTATACCACCAAGTGTTAACACTTTTTCTGTTTGCTTTTTTATCCTGAGTACCATTTTATTACCTTATCTAGGATCAACCCCGAATCAGGAAATTCAACTTACATCGGCTAGTTTAATAAAATTTTATACCGAAACTAAAAAGCTAAATATCCAACATTTCCACGGTAATTATTGGAAAATTCTATGGTATAATTTACATCTCATGTACTTTCAATCATACAAGAAAAGGCGTGTATATTTAGATACTACGGTAAAAGGTTTTTATAGATAACTTATATTTATGTGTAGATATTCTTGCTTTTATGTATTATATTATGGTGTTTTAAGTTGTCTAAAATTACACAATTTCGAGTTTAATTCGATATTCCAACCGTTCCTACAAACAGCACATAGAAATATTTGTGGTAGAAATGTCGCTTATCTAGGTATTCCTTTTAAATATTGATATGCGTGAATATTTTTCTCTCTAGATCTTTATACTTCTTTATATAAGAAATTAAAATGATCGAATTTTGTATATTATAAAACAGCACTAGATCTGTTTAATTCGGTTAATAAAGTTTAAACATAAGCAAGATTCTTATATTGAAATATAAAAAAATTGTCTATTGTGGCGATAACCTAATAAATATTAACAAGTGCATAACATAAAAAAGAAATATTCGTATAGTAGTCTGTTATACTTAACGCATTCAAAAAAAAAGGTTATCGAAATATACTATTTACATCAAAATAAATTTTTTACTTATTAAATAAGTGGTTCTGTCATAAAACAATATCTGCTAAATAAATATACATATTCCATAAAATAAGTCATCGTAGCAGGTATGTTTTTCTCCGATAAAATCTAAGTGGGGCATAAAAAAGGTAGTTGTTTTTTCTTACAAGTTGTGATGCCAAAACCCTTTGCTTTTTTAAAATAATCTGGATTTTTAGTTTCAATAGAAAATAAAATAAAGAATTAGTTTTAAAAAAAGATAAAAGAACATTAATTTAATTTTCGTAGTAAAAAAACCAAGTTTACGACGTAACAGTTTTAATCGAATATAAATGATGCATCATGACTGGAATGCATAATTTATTATGACTTTTTTTTGCGTCATTTAAATAACAGAAATTGTTTTCAACATATAAATGATCTATAAATCCAAAACCGCCGCATTGAAAAAATTTATGTGGCTTTATGCTTATAATTAATCTTTTATCTGCTTTTAGAAACAATTTTTTAGAAAAAAAATATTTTAGGCAGATAAAATGCCTATTTACTAAATTAAAACAATTTATATAAAAATTAAATCCTTTTATACGCATAAAAAAAATTACAATGAACTTATTTCGTGATGATAAAGGGTTTATTTAAACACAATATTTTATGTAAAAAATTGTAAAAATATTAATATAAAAGTATTACATTCTATGGTAGAAATATTAATTTTGTTGTAATTTCCATCACCATCTTTCTTTTAAATTATATAATTAATATATATTTTTATTTTTTTTAATGGTTTTTAGCCATGAAAATCCTGTGATTTTTCTTAATGAAGTATACAAAATTAATATAATTTTTAGAAGCGTCGGTGAGAATTACTCTATTTGATGTATCTGATATTTATGATTTATTTAATTAAAAAGGCGATTCCACCTACTGCAAGCTATATTTTTACCAATATAGTGGTACAGAAATATAACATTAACCCAGCATAAATTATTCAAATAAGCTAATCGCATTAAAATCATCTTTCATACGTTCAAGGGTGTATATATGTAAATCCACTTTTCAAAATAATTCATGTGCAAAAAATCAATTTTAAGGCGAAAAAAGTCAAACTCTTCTCCTAATAAATTTTATGTAACACAAATTTAAGATCAAATTCATGTTATGGATTTTCAAAAAAATATCAATCCGCAAAAAAATCAATTTTCAGTCAATCAAATGAAAACAGCAACAAAAAAAGATTGTAATAGCTTGAAATATATTCTTAAAAACCGATATATAAACTGTAAGTGCCGTTAAAAGATATTTGTGACACAAATTATATCTATAGGGATAGTAGAATTAAAACTAGCTGAATGATCATATGATGGTTTTCAGCATTAACTTTATATATTTTGAGTTTTATTAAGCTACAATTTCTTAACTTATAATATTTACATAAATTTTACAAAACTGTTTAATTTAAAGGGTTGGGTTTGTGTTTTAAAATTTAAAATTAATTACCTGTTAATTCATGTTTTACCTGTTGCTTTAATGGATCGATTGATAATTAAATTAGTACTTAAGATGCCATGTTCCAATCACAGAATAAGCTAGAACATTTATCATGCCTATAAACTTATAATTTTCATCACAGGGGAATTATAATATATCAACTAAGTTTCTATTACGAAAAGATGGCGCATATAAAATGCAATTTCATGTGTGTAAAGATAATTTTATATTAAAGTTTTATAGCAGTAAAATAGCAGGACCATTATTTCACTATTTTTTATTTTTATGCTGTATTTTACGGAGCCTATAAATGTTACTTTATTCATAAATTTTTATAATATTAAGCATCAGACATTCTAAAATTTACGTGATTGCTAAAAAGTTAGCTAGCTGAATTATTTATCCATTAATTTTTATATAATTTACTATAATTTCATTTTTGGTTTACGGAATTTCGAAATATTTACTGCACCGATTAAATAGGGACCTTCATAAATATTATTAAAGCGCATTTTAATATTGATTTAATGGGATAATATTTCTATTTTTTCATATTTCCATGTTATATTCTTAGACAGAATTCAAATTTGTATAATATTTTAGAATATACATATCTTTTTCTTGATTGCATTTATATAAATTTTAAATTGTATATCATATGTTTATTCCACTAAAAATTGAATTATGAATAAAGTTATCCACATAAAATCACTGATTATTAAGAAATGCCAATTTTTCTTTTATTTTTATCCATAATCGTATTATTTGCAAATATAAGACATTACTATGATGATATGCTTTAAGTCAAAAATTCAAGATTTTTTGATGAAAGATATTCATTTCTTCTATATTGATGGTATAGCTGCTATTTTCAAAAATACATACACTCACTATGAATGTGTCGACATCAAAATATAAATTGTAAAGCTTAATTTATAATTAAGCTTGATATTGATTTACTTCTAAATATACACTAATTTTTAAATAAATATCAGCGAATTCATAATTTTTACGAATATTCAAGTGAGATTAATTTAAATTTTATTAATAACTATCTACCCATTGATATGCAGTATTTCATAAGTTCTTTCAAAAACGATACACCAATAACTAAATTCCAAACTCAAATGAACTCCCCAGTGGACGTCTATATAATGAATCACGAAGAAAACTACTATCTTATTGAACCAGTGAATGACCACACGCTTCAAAATGACAGAATCAGAATCGGTTCATTTTATAAAACTTTTTACAAATTGCAGAACAATTCAAAAGTCAGTTTAAAGGAATATAAATGTGCTGTCAAGGAAGCAGGAATTGTTGTAATACATGGTGATCCACCACAAAATATTTTCAAGATATTGAAAGGAATAAAATACATTAAGCTTGGTTTAAAATTAGAAAACTGTGAGATTACAAAGGTGGATGATTTATCGATTGATGATCAAGAGTTAGATTCTGATGAAGACCCATTATTTTTTAAATTCACCAGCAAAACTAGGATTTATTGTGCTAAAAGAAAAATAGATTTATATGGCTTAGAAAGGCACGAAACAGAATTTGAAAAGCTTTTGTTTGTGCCTTTGCTAAAAAAGAGCCAACTAAAGAGATTTGATTTGTGGGTTAACACACTTTTTATTCTTGAAGGTGATATTGGTATGAAAAAAGATGAATTTATCAAGAAGATATGCCAGAGAATGTGTTTGAACCACATGGAATATGATTTTTTAAAGAATGGTGATGATATGACAACTTTTAATACAACAATGAAGATGGTCGACGAAATAAAACCTTGTATTGTGACTTTAAAGAATTATATAACCAAATCCGTTGATTTTATTTCGACTATAGAAAATCTTTGTGATAAGAATAGGGCAGAAGAAAATGACTATGGTGCCGTTTTTATTTTCTTAGTCGACAAAAAAGAGCAATTTGAGTTTATAACTAAGCGATATAATGTAGATGTTAATTTTAAGCTTGAAAATCCGGGAAAGGAAGAAAGAAAAGCTATAATTCAAAATATACTTGAAAAAATTCCAAATAAAATAACCATTGATGAAATTGAAAGGTTAAGCGAATCTATAAATTTCAAATCCATTAAAGAAATAGAAAATATTTTTGGAAGCATAATTGAAGGGAAAATTTATGAAATTGAAAAGAGAAAAAATGATACTAAAAATCATAAACCATGCTGTAATAACAATTATTCGACTGAAAATGGAAGTAATGTGGGGGATAAAAATGAATATATCGAAGAAACGAGCTTTTATTCCCAGTTTCTGAAAAAAGAGTGTTTGAAACCCCTGGATCAATTAGCAGAATCTTTCGAAAATATTCGAATAACGGATATAATATCAGAAGAAAGATTTTGTCTCATTTTTGATGACTTTAAATTTTTATTAGATAAAAAAATCATCAGACCAAACGATGAAATTTGCAATAAAACAAACATTTTATTTGATAATATCGGTGGTTACGATGACGTGAAGCAAATTTTAACGGAAACTGTTATATGGCCTTTAAAATTTAAAGATTATTTTAAGAAATTGAATATTAAATCCTCTAAAGGAATCCTTTTTTATGGACCTCCCGGATGCTCAAAAACTCTTCTTGCAAAAGCTATATCAAATGAAAGTGAAATGTCGTTTATAAGTGTGAAGGGTTCGGAATTGGAGAACAAATATGTTGGAGAAACCGACAATGCTATAAGGAATCTTTTCCAAAAAGCGCGTAAAAATGCACCTTGCATTATTTTTATTGATGAAATTGATAGTATTTCTAGAAAAATCAATGAATCATCACATGATCATCATTCAAAGACTTTAGCTGCCTTCTTAACCGAAATGGACGGTATGGATGAACTTAGTGACGTAATAGTAATGGGGGCTACAAATAGGATAGAAAGTATAGATTCAGCGTTCATGAGACCGGGTCGAATTGATAAAGTTATTCATATAGGACTTCCAGATGATGAAGCCCGGAAAAAAATATTTAAAATAAAACTTGGGGTTAATACTACAGAAAAAATCGACTACGATATTTTGGTTGAGAAAACTAAAGGAATGAGTGGCGCTGACATAACACTTGCTTGTCAAGAAGCATTGATGATTATTCTTCGTGAAAAAATAGCAAACAATAGAGAACTAAAAATATCAACTGAAATTCTAATTGAGGCACTAAAAAACATAGAGCGAAAAGAATTCTAACTGTTTTTTTATTGTGTTTCAAAATATTCTTTTTAGATAACTATGATCTAAAACCCCAAAATATATAATTAAACTCCGTGATAAAATTTTAAAATATTTTTCTTGTGTTGCGAAATGATCGTTTTAGAGAATTATGATTTAAAATCCCTAAAATATATAATTAAACTCCGTGATAAAATTTTAAAATATTTTTCTTGTGTTGCGAAATAATCGTTTTATAGAATTATGATCTAAAACCCCTAAAATATATAATTAAACTCCGTATAAAATTTTAAAATCTTTTTATTGTGTTGCGAAACGATTTTTTTAGAGAATTATGATCTTAACTACAAAAAAAAATATTAAAAAATTCAACATATAAATTTTTTATGCCCTATTTTATATGTTTTACGACAAAATTTAGGCGCTGTAATGCATTGTTTCGGTCGCAAACATAATCAATCACAACAGATTAATGTATATGCCTCCATTTTCGGTTTTAATGAGAATATTGATGTGTGTAAACCATTAAGGGGCTCGAAGAAACCAATTCGGTGATAATCTATTTGCTTTCTGGATATATATAATGAGGCCTGTATAAAGAAGAATAAGTTGAAAATCATTCTTCTTTAGCCACATTATTTATTTTATTTGCTTGTTATTTCATATTCACATATTTATTTAGAGTGTGTTTTGAACTTACTATTACTGTTAAAGGTACATAATTGAAGATTGTTGTCTCACCTCTATTTTTCAGGCACAAGAAATTGAAAATATTCCATGATCCTAATAAATCAATATTTCACAATTTTTACAGTATATTTAGATATCGTATACTAGGATACTGTTTATGAAGAATTCTATTTTATATATTTGTTTGCTTGCGATATATATAAAACGGCATGCTGAGATTACACCATAAACCAACTTTGTCGGATATTTGATCCAAAAAAAGTATATCACTATTAGTGAAAATTTTTATATGTATCATATATATATCAGGGCATGTTTTTCGGATAAATATGTAGGAAGAAAACTGTATAAATATATTATTCGTAAAAAATCATCCTTAGCTTAATTTAAAACCCGAATACTTTAATTGATAAGAAAAAATTATACGAGTAATTTTCGATCAATCATTATATTTTTCTGCGTGATGTTAATATATACAACCAAAAATTTAATGTTTAAAATTACCAATATAAAACATATAATTTTTTTAGCACAAAAAATCAGCACAAAAATATTTTCTTTAATTCCTGATATCATCACAGTTTAGAAAATTGAAAGCGAATTCAATTTAACAACGTCAATGAGCCACCGCCTTTTGAGAAACATGAATTAATACTATAGCAGCTTTAATTATAAACACCCGCGTTTCGAAATATGGTTCATCTGTTTTTGGGTTCATATCTAAAAGCTTTTTTTGATGTGAGCCTGCCTACCTTTGTTTGGTGTATTGAATGCGGTTATGCTGCAACTATTGCCTGTTTGGTGAAAAAAATGATTTGTTTAAGCAGATTCGAAGATTGAATTTTTATATCAAATATTTGCACTGGTCGCGATGTGGACACAAAGGCTAAATTAACACAATTATATATTTTCAAAAACAATAAAAATATTTTTTCTGTGTAAAATAAGATGAAAAACATACGGTTCATCACGTTGATACATATTAACCAAAACGCTTCCCATGTTAAAATTGGGTTTATAAAAAATATGATTGAAAAACGTCATATAAAAGCTAATTTTTTTGGCTTTTTTTATCATCGCATATATTAATATACATAGGATGACAATATTTCATATTTTTTTGGAAGCTATTTATAATTAAGAAGATATATATGAAATTATAAAATTCCAATAGTTTTCAAGCATATCGCAGTTTAAATCTAGTCCAAACGGGTCTTCCTAATGTCAAATTAAATTAATTAATTTCTTTCGATTGATAAACAAACAGTGGTACTTTAAACTTATTTTATTCGTTGCTTTTTTTGTATTTTAATTAAATACTAATAATAGGCTTTGAGCTCCTGTTTATTCGATTTTGTTAATATATTATATTTTTTATTTATGGGTTAAGTTTATTTTTAGCAATTTTATCTATTTAGACTCGACCAAACCATTTAAAATACTGCACAACTCATTGATGCATCTTTTATAACCTTCCCCAATTTATCTTAATCAACTACTCTTCTTCTCTCAAATGAGATGAATTCGAGTGTCTTGCGGTTCAACATATTAAATAATATTATATTATAAATTTTAGTGCAAATAAGAACGCTCTATTAGTTAATGAAGCATTTTTCCAATTTTCTATTTGAAATCAGCTATTTGCATCCTTTGAATCATTTAATTTCTTTATAGATTATTATCTAAATAATTTTATATTTTAGAATGAAATTCTGTAATATCTAGCTTAATTTTATTTTTAGCTACATAAATATGTCAAGAAAAATTTAAATATCCTTATTGAACTAAATTGCTTAATACATCATTCGGCTTAAGACCCTTTAGAATTTTATTTGATATCATATTTTTTTTTAAAGCTTCAAATCTAGGTAGTTCTTATGGAGCATATTGTTGTAGACATTCTTCTGCTTCTGCTGGCATTCCTAACTCATTAATATCAGACTTACGGTATTTTATGACCCCGTATAGCACCATTTAATGTTATATATTTGTATATTAGAGACATGAATTTCTAAGCGAATCATATTCTTAGATTCTCTTTTTTACTATCTATCGGATTATTAAATATTTTTTATTTATGGGCTACATTTATAGTCATAATTTTAGTTTTTGTTCTCAGGGATAGCTTGCTTGATTCTCTGTACGCACAGTGTATTATTACTTTCGGCTATCTTCTCCTCTCCAAAGTCTTCTTCAATACCCCTCCTTCTTTCGAGGCCTATTAATTCAACGGTTTTTCTCAATCCCAAGGTTTGAATATATGGCTCAACCTGGTTCGTGACATCTAGTTCCTTCTGATACCTTCTATGATATCGTGTCACCACACCGTACCATGTTATAACATATGGGATAATTTTTGTCTTGCATTTGTATATCTATTCGGATTATCAATATTCCTATTTAATTATGTGATCATATTTTTTTTAGTTAATAAGCAATAAAATTGACTTGTTCACATGATATATAGATGCAGATTATTATACCAGCTTCTTCTTTTCTTTACGCTTGTATATTTTCTTTTTTTTTTCTTGAGTTGTGTGTGTTTTCTGATTCTTTTTGTTCTTTATAAGGTCTTGAGGGCTAAATCTCGATAATTCTCAGCTTTGTTATGTGTTAAGCTAAGCCATAGTCAAGCGCTCTTTCGCATTTACTTGCCAAATGTTATATTTTTTTATAGAGTTCCTTCAACTGTCGGCCGTATACCTTTTCCTGATAAAATTGTGTTCTAGTTTGCATAGAGTCTAATACGTCTTCTTGTCTTAGATTTATGCTTCCCATTTATAACCATCTTAAATATCTGGGGCTAAGCCAGCATTTTGGTTGCTTTGAATTTCAAAGAGTTTGGACGCAATTTTACATCTTTATAAATATAAATTGAACTAATTTTTGTTTCTGTTTTTTTAATATGAGCATAGCTTTTCTCATTAATATTGGGTCAAAATGTACTCTTTTATTGTGAAAAGGTGTGTTTTGATTTCCTTTTAGATTTAATATATCGCTGCTCTCGTTTATATTGTTTCTTCGTTTGGTAAAAGTATCTTATTTATGCACAATCTCTAGCTTTTGAATATAATAAAAATATATGATCATTATTTTCGTAGCTCTTCTCTTTTATAATATAATGTTTTTTTGTCGGTTTGCTGTAAATAAATTGATTATTTTACCATAACTTCTCTCATATAACCATATATAATAATTATGTCTCTTATTTCTAGTTCAAGAGCCCATATATAGTAGTTTGCAAGCGAAATTGTAATTTCTTTAATTTTTTTATATGGAATTTACCCGATAAGATAAGATCTTTTTAAAGAATATTGGAAATTATTGCAGTAATCTAAATATAAAATTTGAACAATACTATATCCTAAATACAAATAAACTATTTATACGGATTTAAAGATATATGTATCAAAATCTACAATATATAAGAAGTTTATTTTATGCTAAATTCAATCTTCTAGGAAATTAAAATTTATTCGTTCATATTGTTTGCAAATAAGAAATAATATTTAATCATTCTTAGGTTTTCTGAATCTTTAGATATACGCCTAAAGATAATCAATAATATAAATTGATTGATTTTATAAGAAGAATCTTCATGTCTTATGTATAAAGAGGGAATTTTTTGTTGCGTAATTGACCAAATAAGTATGTGCGTTAACCAAAGATAAGTTAAATCATTGCACAATAATATCCCTTTTATTACGTTATGTTAAAATCTCAAAAATGTTGTCCGCATCCAAATCACTTTTAAATAATTATTACTACTATAAAATTATGAGCCCACATTGGAGGATGGTGTTTCCACACAATAAAATTATATAGATATTATTTTCCGTTTTATGCACTCTTAAAGTTAATATACATGATAAGTAGTTTTTTCATCCCATTAATTATAAACATACGTATTCTTAATATATTTTCGAGTTTATTAGCGCTTGTTCTCTAACTTTTCTATCCTTCATACAGTACGAAATAATTTTTCGATATGAATTTGAACTTTCAATATCTACTTTGATCTAGTTGTTTTGTTATTGTCTATACTATAGCTTGAAATTTATAAATATTATTTATATACCTTACGGGCTTATGTCAACTTTCCTTAATAAAAACATCCTATGAAATATAGAGTAAAGATCATTCTTAAACCATATCATTCAAAAATTTTCTTCTTAAGCATATATCGATACAATTTTGTCTGATTGAGGTGTAGAAGACATCACTTTAGTTCAACCTATAATTTTTAACAGACCCATTCGTTTCCTAGCTAGAAAATATGAATTGTTTTTATAAATATAGAATGAAAATCTTCACATTCCGCTTTTTATTCTCCGATAGACCTTTAATATATTTTACAAACGAATGATCCGACTCGGTTCCCTAGATTAGTACGAAAATGCTACCGATACACTTTCTGTTTGATTTATAATTATACCATATTTTATATATATGTAAACCATATTCTGTTATATTCGAGCACATTTTCTGCACGTTGGAACCACAGATATTACATTCTTTTGAAGTACATGATTTTTTTTCATGTAGATAATTGATAACTTCGAGAAAATCCGATTTTCTTCTTGAATCACATTGTTCAGCAAAATTATTTTTTGAAGCTCTTCAAACATTATTTATGGTGCACTTCTATTAAAGTTGTAATAGATACCTATATCCGTGTTTATTTTGAAATATATATCATTTTCTATATTATTTTTCATAGTTCTTAAATTTTTATTTAAAAAGCACTTCTTCTTAAGTTGTAAGAGAGATTATATTCTGTTTTTATCACAAGAAAACATATTTTTCTGCCTCTTTTTCTACCAGTTCTATAATTTTATTGCATCGAGCACTTGCTTATTGAGTTGGAATAAATATCTAAAAAGGTGATAATTCCGAGATTTTTCTTCTTTCACTTGAAATGTAATAATTTTTTGAATTATTATTCTTTTTTTGTAGGTTCTTGATAATTAAGTTTGATACTCTGTAGAGTTCTAAAAATTACAGTAATATTTTTTGTGAAGTTAGATTTGCTATCTGTCTTTACAACATTGTTGTATCTTTAGTATTTTATCGTTTACTTTGAGAAATTATTATTTTTTTGCTCTGATAACACCTTCATATCTCTATTATTAAGTTCTATGTACATTTTATGAAAAATTTACTTGAATTCAGAAAAAAATTATTCCTTTAACTAATTGCTCTGGTATATAATTTTTATGGAATATGTCTTTTATAAGATACAAACTTAATCTTAGAACTATAGATCTTTTGACTGGTGTTTTTTATGCAATAATTTTGTAACCTTGTTCTTTTAATATAATAAGAAGGTTTTTCTTTAAATCTATCACTGTGTGACGTACTAGTTTTAGCCAAATAAGCGCAAGACATACGCTTTGAACAATAAAGATTGATTCAAAACATTCTTGAAGGCATGAAGGACTAGAAAAGGTAGATTTTGTTTGAGACTACAAAAATTATTAGAATGTTTGGAGCATTATATGTCATTTATCCGAATTCTCTCTTTTTATATGACTTCTATTGTATTTACATAGTCAATTAATATGTATTTTATATCACTGATACTATCATAATTGTTTAATTTTGCATATAAAGTTTTTGTAGTGCGCTCAATGTGTCAATTATTTGTGATTGTTTATTTTCTATTTATAATGAAGTATAAAGTTTATAAATTTTTATGGATCTATTTTTAGTATTTTTATAGCGTTTTTAATTTTTATTAAAAAAATTAATTATGGGCTGATTTTGTAAAATTGCCTTTTGCTTCTTTTAAACAGGCAAAACTACAGAAATCTCTCCAGAACAGCTCTTTTCTATGTATTTATGAAATATACAATCAATTGAAAATTATTTATGGTTGGATTTATATCTTATCATCTTTAAACCAGGCGAAACTTATTCACTCTTTGTGGAAATTAATATTGTTAGTTTTTTAATAATTCACATAATTTATTAATGATGGGTAGTTGAATGGATTCCCTTTTGAATCTTTTCAACCATTTAAAACTTTAGATGGGTCTATAAAGGGGACGATATTTATATTTCTGGGATCTAATTATCTTCTCAACTTTCCCCATATCATCGCCCATCAAAATGGTCGATTTATGTGTCTATCACAACCCCGGATATTTATGGGCTTTCTTCAAATACTTTCGAATTTCAAAGTGCCTTATAAAAAACTTATTTTATTTTGTGATCACATTATGCCACTCGATAGGGTTAATCGATTTGCTAATTTGTGCATCTTTACTATAAAAAACAGGCAAATTATTTTGTTATCAAGAAGGTTAAGTCACTAATATATTATAAAACAAAGAAGGCTGAAAAAAAAACAACATCGTTGAGATATATTGTGATTAATTGTTAAGGACCCACAATTTTCGAGATCCATCATTGAATCTCGTTATGATTTATAATACTTTAATTTTAGGTGAATTGAACTAAATAATTCAAAAAAAATCCAAATATTTATTGAAAATGAAAATAATACTTATTGCTTTTTTAATTGAAAATTTATGGATATTATTTTTTTGAATTTGAAATTCATCCTATGAAAAATCTAAACCAAGCTAGATCTCAGAGACAGGGCATTTAAAAATATCGTGTTTTAAAACATAGTATTGATTGTGTATTTTTGTTCCTAATGATCATGACTAAATTTCTAAAAATCATCTTCAGCTGCATAATGCAGGAAATAGAAAAGCATGAAAGCAGAGAATAAAATATATAAAATAGGAAATAATACTTTTTAGGAATTGAAAGCTTATATAGATAACAAAACCCATAAATAAACATTTTTCTATAAACATTATTTATCTAAAAATGACCTAAAACATATATATTTACAATATAATCTTTTTAATAGATAAAATTAATATTTATTTTATTTTTAATCATTTCGAGCAAGATATTCTGATAATTTAGTCGCCACCTCCAAAATATCTTCATATTTATTTATAAACTCCACAAGATCATCATAATGTTTCAGAAGTTTAGATTGGTCCTGTGCCAATAAAACAAAATTGGATGGTTCACGAATTGAGTCTCTAACTTGAATATACAAAAATCTTTCTATGATCAAATTGATAAAAACACCGTAGAAAATTTCCTGGTCATTGCTAACCGGGTTATGTATATAATTTATACAATCAATTGTTAATGATTTGATTGATTCTAGGAATTTAATACATCCGAAATCCATATTAATGATAGGATCCCTTTCCCATGGATTTTGAATGTTATATATCAATGATAGGACATATATTTTTATTGAATTTAGGGGTTCTGTGATGTTGCATAAACCCCAATATCCGTTTGTTTTGTAATCTTCACGATCACCGGGTAATTTCGCAAGAAAATTTTGTATTGAAGCCCTCATTTGACAATTTTTTAAGGTCGAATTCCATTGAAGATTTTCAATATTCCTATAATAGTTAAAATAAAGGGAAATTTTAGAGTAAAACTCAAACATTATTTGGCATGTTTTCTCATTTGATTCGGAAGTGGTTTTATTTTCGATTGTTTCAGAATTCATATGTTTGTTTATTTTCGAAGCAAACTGATATTTTTTAGAATCAGGGGTTTCAAGGAAGTAATGCATCACTTTTAAAGCTTTACTGGTGTAATTTTTATATTCATATAGATATACCTTGTTCATTGGATTTGTTATATACTTAAACCAGCTTAACAAAACATCATTGAGTGTCTCTATCATTTTATAAAAACTTGGCTCTAAAATTCCTATGCTTTGATGTGGTTGTGATAAAAATGGATGAATACTTAGATAGAACAGGCTTAGAACTTGTTTAAATAATTCGTCTGAAAGAATTTTTTTCGCACTATTATTTAAATGATCAAGAAACAATTGTATTTTTTCATGTAAAACTTTGGTTGATAGAAGTATGTTTCCTGTATTTTCGTAAAAAATAAAATTTTACATGAAGAAACGAAATTACTAATACATATAATGCTTATAAAATTATTTTCAGCATTATTTAGTTGTTTCATTAGGTGATAAAAGTTATTTGAGGCTCATTTAGTTGATGATCTAGAAATATATTTATAGATTCAATCATTTGAAAAAAATGTGAAAATAAGACTGAATCTCTATCTTGCAACAATATCGACGAGCCTAAATAAGTTCTTATTGATTCAAGTATATTTAAAAAAAGATAATCTGGATCAAAGTGAAATAATCCATCTTCATTTCCATTATTTGAAAATTCACAGCATAAATATGCAAACGATCCTATCGATTCCAAAATACCATGAAAAGATTTCAAAATATGATTAGAATCAAGTTTGAACCCATAGTTTCTGAAAATGATTAAATCACAAGAATTTATTAATTCACCAAAGAGATTATTGTCCACATACATGCGTTTATACATATGCAACCATTTATTTACCCTAAATATTCTTTTTTCAATGTAAGATACCTCTAAACGAATGAATTTTTCGATTTCGGCTTCTAAATTTTTTTGATGATTATGTTCTGAAATAATGGCTTCTCTTTCATGATATTGTTCATTGTTTCCAATATTTCCAAAAGCTTGCTCACCAGTACAGCAGAGTCGAATCCATAGCAAGCAAAAAATTAAATAAACAACCAAATTCATCTCCGTAAAGATAATTTTATCGATGTATTTATAGAAATCATCATTTTTACCATATTTGGCAGTTTGCATATCTTGTATTTCTTGGTATATGAACTAAGAAAAGAAAAAATTCAATTATATTATGGCCATTAATTTTTATATTGATTTTTTTATGTTAATTTCGCTAATTGAATATTTTAAAAAATATTTTTTATTTGTTTATCGTGCCCACAACAAGAATATATTTTATTTCCATCATCAATTACTTTTCATGTTTCGATTTAATGAAATTGCAGATAATTTTTAAAATACTCAAATCTATAGATCGTAGTCCATTATGATTTTCGTGATCAATAAATTATGTGGCAAATATATTGATTGGCCAACATTATATTTTTACGCGAACTTAAAGTCTCTGCTTATTTATCTAAAAAAATGACACTGTACTTCAATCAAAATTTATCCAAATTGATCAACAAACTGATCAAAAATAACTTTGAAAATACATATATCTCCGATTTTTATGTGGCCATTTCAGATTTAAATTTATTCATAGGCTTAGAACAATTTGCAAATATCATAAGATTATTTATATTATGGATGATGAATATTTATAAGTTATCTATGTATTTGTGGTTAATATTGATTTTTATCGATTTAAATAAAGCTTTATTTGGCTTCTTAGAGCAGATTTGGACCCTACTTCTTATGATCTTTAAAATTTAGCATTTAATATATGCCCTTTCATCCTATATGACTTATAAAGTTCAAGTGTTTTTCTAAATACTATTTTCCGTGGGTATCATCTGCTTCTGATGGTATTCTTAGTTCATTAAAATAAATAGTTTATGATAAATCTTTAATTTATGCGAATTAAACAATATAATTTTCGGTTCAAATTTTTATCAAAGACATTATAGAATAGAATTTGATCACAGCTTGCCTAACTATTCATAAAAATAAACTTGATTGAACGCATTTATTGAAACTAGGATAATAAAGTAATGCTTGATGTTTTTTTTTAAATCTATATAACTTCTTTAGCGACTATTTTTCTAATAATTAAATATTCTCCCAAGTCATAATAAAAGCACCAACATATTTTTTTATGATTAATCCCCCTGTTTCAATATTTTTATAAAATACATAGTGCTGAATATTTTTTTTTACTATTAACTATGTTTTATACCTAAATTATTTTTTAAACAAATAAATTTTGAATCATATGTAAAATCAAATTATGTAATGTAAGAACCATCTCACAATGAAAAAAATCTTCTCAAAATCTTGCCCTTTTGAATGGATCTGAACATTTGAATGGTTACGATTTTTTAGTTGCATTAATTAAATATTCCAACTAATGATTTATATAAATATAAAAAAGAAAATCAATAATTTTTATTTCATATTTTTAAATGGTTAATTATTTTAAACGATGTATTTTCAGGGGTGAAATCTTATAATAGACTATTTAATTCGAATTTTTCTTGAGACAGCTACAGTATTCTCAAATTTTGGAATTTCGTAAATGTTTATACATACAATTTTTACGTGTGTGACTCAAAATAACGAAGAAACTAAATATACATTTTAGAACATGAACAAATTTTTCGATTATCTCTAGTGTATTATGTTTGGAAAATTAAATCTTTCCCCTTTTAATAATTTGTGAAATACCCTTTATGTTTGCAATCGAAGCTCTATTTTCATCTTTCTTTCAAAAATCTTGATTAAAAAACCATAGAATTCCCGAGTGCTTATAATTTTTTTGTTCATTCACACAAATGAATATAATAGCCGTTTTTTATACATATAAACTTATCAAAAAAGGCAATAAAGCCTTTAAAACACAGGAATGCAATTGTTTTATATTAAAATATACTTCCAATAAAATTTTTTAATACAAATAGCTCAGTTAGAATTTAAAATATACGAAATTATTACCTGTGTCACTCCATAAAAATTTGAGGTGAAACTTTGAATAAAGAAAGGCAATATATTTCAAACTGACACATTAAAGTAAAATTTTTATGTGTTTTAAATATATATTATGACAAAAAAATCCTATAAAAGATGAAATGATTAAGTTATTTCAATGTCTAATGTTGATTTAAAAATTCATAGATGATAATTGATTGGTCCTAAGAAATGTAATAAAAATCAAAAATAGTTAAATATGCTTATGGATTGAGCAAATGAAAATTTTTTCATAATGTTTGCAAAATTATTTCGAATATATGACAAAATATAGCGATTCTCATACCCGAATACTATATTGTTTTGGAAAACAAAATTGATTCGGTATTTTGTCGAACTAGAACAGCACTTGAATATATGATTTTACATTTATATCATAAGAACACCCAAAAATAAAATTTTATAGAATTATACATATTATTTATTTTTCAATTTATATTATGCAAAAAAATGAAAAATTCACTTTATGAATGAATTATAGGTTAAAATTTTATCATTATTTCCCGCTTTTAAGTTCAAGGTGATAAATAATCAATGTTTAAATCCCAGTTTCACTGATCAAGTTTTTAAACTTATATTTTTTTTAAAATCAAAAGAAACACAATTTTGGATAATAATAAAAAGTCATTTATGATACATCTAAAATTATGCCTCTAATATGAACTAAAATAAGTTAATAAACTCAAATTCCAAGATCAAATATAATTTTGGTCTTTCAATCACTCTAATTTTAAAAGTATTGAACGTAAACAAAGACATATCTCAAGGCGGATAACTTAGTTAGTGCTGGGGTATTTATACAAAAGTATCAGCGATAAAATATTAGAGTGGTAAGTAAATTTAGACCGTAAGACTGAATTTTAGATTATAATATGAAGCCTAATAAATTATTTGATTCTAGTTTATATTTCAATAAAATAGGACGAAAGTTGTAAAAATATTGGCCGTGTCAATGACCAACACTACACTAGAAAATTCAAAATTATATAAATTTTGAGGAATAAAGGATACAATTATCATAATATTGTTATATACACATGAAAAGCCACAGGGTTTTTATCTAGATTGATTAATCATCAGGATGGCGCATTTTAATTACGACTTTTTTTAATATTTTAGACACAAATCCATGATTTATTGATCCTATTACAAGATAGCGTAAAGTATATAAAAAATTGGTTACATAAATAAGTGAATAACACAAATAGTAGAACAAAACAATACTTGAGTAAACAATAATTATGTTTAATAAATGGTACTAAAATCAATAAAAAAAATATAGATAGAATATGAAGCAAAATAAGCATAAAAGAAAAATACAAAGACCATTTGAATATTTTGAATTTTTTAAAAGTTGATGGATAGTTTCGTGAAAGATTAAAACAGGAAATAAAGAAAAATGTTCGAAAATCAATAAGTTCATATATAAAAAATTATATTGTTCGCTTTTAATTTTTTGAATGATTACCTTCTTTCATTTACATAACATAATCGAATTGGTATAGCTGGCTTTTTTAATCCGTGCAAATGCAACCCATAAATCACGATTTTGGTCATAAAATTTAAGCGATTTATTGGGAATAATATCAACACCCAGCCTATGTAAAAATATATGTTTCTATAAAATCATGTTTATCTATAAAATTGTTTCTTAAACTATATAATTATTCAGATTTTATTTTTACTTATTATGTTCGACCCGAAATAAGGGGCAATTATATATTGGTATTTTTATTGAAGGATAAGCTTGCGTTTTGCCATTAATATTTACGCAATGACACCTTATTTCATTAAAATTGTTTGTTCTTATGTTTCCGTATTTTTAAACCATAGAAACGAAGACTTATTTATTCATATATTTCACTTGATTGTAATTCTGCCTGCAGGGCTAATTTGATATCATTTGAATAGATTATTATTAGATTTTTGTAATTAATGTGCAGATGCCGAGTTTCCAAAAAAACGTATCTATTTTTCTTTAAAACGCATATTTACCACAGCAATAATGTAACCATCTATTGTGTATGCTCCTCTCAACAAATATTTATCATAAAAATAAAAACTTATCAAATTAACATTTATTATCAATTTTAATACCTTGATAAAATATAATGAAGTATATTTTTTGATCATGGAATTATTGAAAATATTTTATATAATCAATTTTATTCAGATTAGATATAAGCAAAAATTAGACAATAATTTTTAAAAGGGTAGAAACAAAGATATGATCGAATAAAAGAAAAAGAAACAGCGAAAAGATAAAACAAATTTAATAAAAACAAAGAAACATGTCTTTTTGGCAAATGAATTAATTCTAATTTATAGATAAAAAACAAGGACAATAGAACATTCCATTCCATAATATGATATGATAATAAAATACCACAAATTTAAATCATGAACTTGAGGATGCAACCGAATCTGAACAAAACCTAAAAACAGAGTATTAAAAAAGACACTTAAATGTATAAGTATTGAGCGGAGAGATTCATAGAAGAGGATCGTAAATACTATTATATTAAAAGATGTATATATCAAATATGTTTTCAAGAGTTATCTTAATTTTTACATAAGCAAAAAATAAACGAAGAAAGAAAATTTTAGAAGCTTGAATGAAACAAACAATAAAAATTTTCTATCGGGGATGATATCCAGCGGAATTAAATGATGTTTATAAATAAGGAGCTACAACATTAAAAAGTCACATTTTGAAGCATAGAACGGGCATTAATTATTTATACAAAAAATTTTCACCTATAGATGTCAATATTTACATAATAAATAGCCGCATCTGATTGTTATTTTATACTTTCATAGGATACATAGACATCAAAATTGCTTTATGCAGATCAAATATAATTTATGAAGACATCAATTCAAATATGATTATTTTGTCTGATTTTATTGTGTAGAAAGTATTAAATGGTTTAATTCCTTTAAATAATTGTGAAATAATATTGTAAATTATGTTTTATACACGAGTGTTAACCCCGCTCGGACCACTTATTAACGAATTAGATAAAGGTTAACTAAAGGGGTGATATAATGGAGAAAAATTAGAATTAAGAAAAAAATTGCCGAGCGAATATTTTCACGTTTCATTTATACTATATTGAACATAATTTATGGATTATATATTGTTTGAATTGTAATTCAATAGATTAAAGGGCATAAATATCAATTATTTAAGATAAATTCATGCATCTAAGATTGGCATTCTATTGTTTTTTATCATGAAACTTAGTTTAGATAAAAGATGTGTTTATTCGGTCTGAATGTTATATGTGGATTTATTGGTGGTGCTATATCCTAACCTTTCAATATTCAATTTCCTTTACAATTATTTACTCTTTAAACTTATTCTAATATGTTTTTTTACAGACATAGTTATATATATAATTGAATTTTGTTTTTCTAATTACATTAATATTAAAGAACTACTAATTTTTTTACTCTAAATTATATTTACATATAAAATTGTTTCAATTAATATTAGAATCAATGTCTAATCGGATTTATCCATGATACATTTCTTATCATAGACTAACTAGATTTTTCTATGCCAAAAATTGTTCAAGTAAAATATTTCTAGCGTTATGGGGCAAAGTCGAACTCTATCACATATAATCTGATCATCTAGACAAACTTATTTTATTAATTTTGTTGATCGACTTATTTATTCAATCATTTCTAAAGTTTATTTTATGCAATATTTTGCCTCTGCAGCATGCCCAACTCCTTAGTACACGAAGTATGGGACTTTTTGTCAACAAAATCATATTTTATGGCGCATGAGATGATTCTTGTTTTTTATAAATATTTATTAAATCATTTTTGTCCGTAAAAAAATACTAATCGAATTTACTTTATTTATTTATGTTTTGTTTCATTACTTTTTAGGAAGTTCGCTTTATATTAATAGGAAAATTTTTGCTTAACTGCTGCATCTCTCTGTAGGACTCCCCCAGCACTTCTTGTCACTCGTAATCATCGTGGATTGGGCCCTTTCTCAAAGGCGGCAGTCATTATGTGGAGGGAATGAGATTCTGTCTACTGTTCATCGCCAAGATTTACAAGCTAAAACCACACTCTACACTTACCTATATACTTGCTGAACGGTATGGGATCCTTTTCCGTACTGAAGGCACAGTTCAACGACTTACACAGCAACCTACTATTTCTCATGGCTTGCCAATGCTTTATGGCTTATCTTTTATTGTCTACTGGCCGCCCCCTTGGGTATTTTTATTTAGAGTAAATTCGTTTCGAAAATTAGTGGGGTGGGTGGAAGTGGAATCCGCGACCCCTCATCTTGGGGTCCGACTTGTAAACCACTCAACCATACCACCCCTTTGTTAGTAAAATCATTATTTATTTTTAAATGTTAAAATCAATTTAACTAGTATATTAGGTCAATTGTATGATGATCAATTTATAAAATTCCACATTTTAGTGTGAGTTGAGCAATGTTGCGACATGTAAACTTTAATAAATGAGATTCCTGTATATTTCTTTATTTATTAATCTGAAAGAGCAAAGACTTCAATGTCTAAAAATATCTGTTCATATCCTTCAATTAATTTTATCGAATTAAGATAAAGCTTTTTTATAAATCCAAATTTTCATCCATTAAATATCTACAGTCATAATGAATGGTCAATCTTGAAATACAAAAAAAAAGATTTCATATATGGGATCAAGAAATTTGAAAGAAGTTGTTTGACTGCCATCGTATGTTGAGAGTTTTTATATTTTAACTGGTTTTTAAGATAGATTCTACATCTTTCCTAGAAACAGCAAATGCCAAATCTACACATAAAAAAGTTTATCTTCTCCATGTATTTTTCAAAGGACATATTAATGATAAAATATACATTTTTGAGGATTTAATAGATCTAAAAAAAGCTTTATGCCTTTGATATATTACTATTTTTGTAAGTATTGATAAATTTAATATTTCGTTTAAATAATTTTTGTGTTATTCTTCCCACTGAATTGTATCTTGTAAAAGGATTCAAAATAGATTCAATAGCCTCGCGAGAATTGTAAATATAATGTTCAAAACAAGATCTAAACTCACTTAAAATTAAATGTATAGTACACAAATCTCCAGGTATCAGTGTTTCTTCACGGGATCCAAAGAATCTTTTCATTCCGCTCCAAACTTCCTTTGCACATTTTTTATTATTATCAGACAAGAATTTTCAATGAAATTAAATCTATACTAGAATAGACACTAACTAATCCGCGTGATGTTTAACCATGTTATAAAATAGTTTATCCAATATATTTTTATCTTGCATAAATTTTTTTTTTAAATGAATAAACACTGAGACAAACATGTCATACAAAAAACATAATAATTGTATATAATTCATTCAATTCTTACAAATTAATAATTCACCAAAGAACTGTGATGTTAACATCCAATATTTTTTGTAGCGTAAAATAGTACATCCGGGTCATTTATGCATGCAAATCACTTTTAATACTATGTTGACGTAATGTAAAACACAAAAAACGAAAGATAAAGGATATTTTATTGTTCCGCTAAAATACTTTAAAATCTTATTTCTGTCCTCTTAATATAACAAAACACCATTGTAGCCTTTGAATTGCTGCTTGCTTAGAAATAATTTGTGTGGAGTAATAGTTTTATAAAAATTATGTGTGAGCCAAAAAAATTTTATAGCCTTGTCAGTATTTATTTTCTGGTAAGATATTATCTCGCTTAAATATACAGAAATTAATTACGGTAGCCTTAAAAAACACACATCTGATCAAAATAAATTATTTTATGTGCGTTCTTTTCTGTTGGATGGTTTTGATTAAACACAAAAATTCTGCAATGGATTTTAAATTTTTAAGAAAACCTACTAAATGACTCTTAAAATCCCATTTATTTGTATATATTGTAGAGAAACTGAAATCGCACGAATGCATTAACATATCTAAAGACTTGTTGTTTTGGGGAACTACCATGTATTATTTATTGGCTTCATTTATTTCTGATCTTCTGCGTTCTTAGTAAGATTATGTAAATAAATAAATTGATTTCTGCTTCTTTTTCATCTAAATTTTTTCACTGTGATATAGAAGGATGCCATTCTTTCTATCTGGATATTAGTATTGGGACCCCAATTTGTTTAGAATTCTAAATATTCTTCATTATCACTGCATAATGCCGTAATAAATAATAATATATATGAGATTAAGATGAATTACTTAAAATATATTTCTTCTTCATATTTCTAATTATTTTATTTTCCTTTTGTCATTAATGCACCTTTTATTCTCTCGATTTCTTTGATTAAACCGCGATAACAAAATTTATGAATGAATAATTCGTCTCTTGTATCATTAAAAAAATAAGCAACTTTAATTTTTATAAATTATTTGAGAGAATGCGCATAATTAATATATTTTTATATTGAGAACAACTTATTCGATTTTATTGTCTAATACATGAATTATTATTGAATGTTGTAAAGAAGATTTTAATAGTATCAATTAAACTTATGATTCTTCTGCATATTCTAATTTTTTCAACTAAATTTTCGATTCTTACAAAAATATCAATTTCAAATAAGCAATATTGATTTTTTCGATATCTACACATATCTTGGATCTACTAAAAAAATATTTGCTGGTGTTTTAATTAATTTATGGTATAATAATTTTTTAAAAATCATGATATATACAAGATCATGCCTTATTTATATAATATTTACAACCTATTCATTGCGAAAGAAATTTATAAAAGAAAAATACATATAAAAATAGAATTACTAGAAATATCTCTAAATTATGTTAAGGAGTTAAAAATCCCAGATGAAGTAAAGCATACATACATGATCCCACACTCCGCAAGACACTTGAACTCATCTCATTTGAGAGAAGAAGAGCAGTTGATGAAGATAGATCAGAGGAAGGTGTCAAAAGATGCATCAAGGAGTTGTGCAATATTCTCAACACGTTGAACATGTCTAAATATATAAAATTGATAAAAAGAAAATTAACCCATAAATAAATAAAATATAGGAATATCTCTAAACCATGTGTGTTCAAAGGATACAAGCGAAATAAATTTAAAAATACTTTTGTATTTTTGATTTTTAAAATAATTTTCAGAAATCATGAAATATTATATTTTATATTCAAATTGCTGTCACTAGAATAAGAGAAAGTTGATGAATAATACTACTATCATGATATAATTTATAAGGTGTAATCTATTCATAAAATACAGCAAATAAATATATTTTCGTCTTTTCCAAGATCGAAATATTAATATTGATTCTTATTAAAAAAATATTTCTTATTGCAAAAGATAGATAAAGTGTTTATATTGAAATTAACAGCAATTTATTTTTGGATATACCTTGGAGGGTATTCAACGAAAATAAAGTAAAATGAAAACATTTATTATTATTTATTTATGGGTTAGTTTTCTTTTTATCGATAATATCTATTTAGACGTGTTCAGCGTGTTTGGAATATTGCACAACTCCTTGATGCATCTTTTGACACCTTCCTCTGATCTATCTTCATCAACTGCTCTTCTTCTCTCAAATGAGATGAGTTCAAGTGTCTTGCGGAGTGTGAGAGCTTGCATGTATGCTTCTACTTCGTCCGGTATTTTTAACTCCTTAACATATTTTTTATGATATTTTGTGACCACCCCATCCCAAGTCATCACATATGGTATTATTCTTGTTTTACATTTGTAAATTAAACAAAATGAAAACATAATATTCTTTATAGAACTTTAATTTATTGCTTTAAAATGTATATATTGGATGCAATATTGCCAAAAATTTCTTTTTAAAGAATATACAAATATACACGTTTTATGAACGATTAAAATAACATAAGAAAATATTAAAAACAATAAAAATAAAATTATGTAAATGCTTTAGTTTAAAAATTTTTTTATTTCATGATTTCGGGTATAAATCCTCCAAAATACCAAAAATTATTTAAATATATTAATGAGAGAATGATTTCATTTGAGAAAAAAAGTGAAAGAATCTGGTTAACAAAATACATATATATAATATGAACTTTTACATTAAAATTTGTTTTTTGTTGTAAAAGATATTCAATTTTCAATTTAAAACAAATACTGCGGATTTTCATCACAAATTGTATATATTATAAATTTCTTACAATAACTTTTACAGTTATTATATTTTTTTCTCTTTTTTTTGATTCTACGATTCATTTATGTGGTATTTATCTCGAAACCACCACCTAAAAAAACCTTTCTTATTAAAAACTCTTTAGAAGTCTTTTATTTTCTTTTTAATTTTAACATCTTAAATTTTTGTACAAAATAATTCGGCATGCACAGAAAAGAGATAGCCCATGCCCTTATATTTATTTCAATTAAAAGGTGATCAGTTATTAGTCAAAAAAATTAAAGTAACAAAAAGTATGTTCATGTAACTATCGTGTATGAACTTAAGTCTTGCTATCAAATAAGTATTTTTGGTGATTTATTCGGTCTATTTAAAAAAAACATCATTTTTATAATATTATACAATATTCCAACTTATAAATAATATAAAACATTTCAACTAAATTATTTATAGGGCAATTAATCTATTTTTTCGTAGTATAATATGAAAATAAATATTTTAGTATTCAGTGAAAAATTTTTTTTGTATTTAATCTAGACGAATACATTTATATATCATTTATAATGATAAAGCATATATAAACTGTTTTAGAAAAATCAAGTAATTTAAAAAAATAAATATGGTGGATTTTAAACTTTAGAAAAATCAAATAAATCAATTATTTATTGGAATTTAAGTGATAGGCTTCATCGGTACATTAAAGGATGTATGGTTTACGAATATATATAATGCATAATAAATATTTCAAGTCAAGTTTATATCTATACAGTATTTAAAGGAAAAAATTCACTGAATAAAGAATTTGGGTTGTGGGCATCTTTTAATTTTTCCTATAAAGATGAAAAAACACCCTTCAGCTCATTTAAAGAACAAAAATGATGTTTTTTTATGCAATATTAAATATAAGATCCTCAAATACAACAAATAAAATCCATTTGAACTAGTAAACTATTTCTTATTTTAGCATATTTTTTTCCAATTATTATGGTAAAAACCATAATTGAAATCTAATATGGTATTATAATATATGAATTATATAGTTGTTTAAGATACAATTTTATTTTAATTAATAACTTCTTATACAAAAAACACAAGAAATACATATAATTGTAATTATAAAAATATTTTAGACAAGAAATTCTTGTTCATTAGTAGATTTTAAGACCAACAGATTATGCGTTAGGATTGACCAGGTCTGTATAAAATTTATGTGATTTTATAGGAAATATTTAACTGTCAGCTTCATAGCCTTCGGTCTTGATATTTTTGCGTATTTAAAATTAGAACAGTGTCTATTTATTATAAAAATAACCAATCAATAAATTATCATTTTTTAATTAATGAATCAAAAACAGTTTTTTTGCAGTTGAGAAAATATAAGGGCAAAAGACAAGATTTCTATCCTTTCTATAGCTTTTTGTATGACAGAGATTACTGAGGTGTAATAAAATGAATTTCATGTATATATATTATATAGTTTATTACTATTTTATATTAAATATGATATTTTTATATACAGTCACTTCTTGGTTTATATATTCTATATCGATAATCAAATGTTCTTATACTTTTTTATGAAAACAATGCCCCCATTATTAAATAACCACTATATTAGTATCTTATCATTTTTTAAAATATTTTAATCATCGTAACTAGTTTGTTTCAATATAATAGCGTTAGATATCAAGCAATCATATTATCTATTTGTAGAATTAAATATGCATACAACAATATACCCATTAAGATTTTTAATTACACAATCTGATGAATATATTCATTATATTCTTATCTATGTATTTTATTCCAAAAAAATCAATAAAGTTTTATTTGAAGTAATCTTTGAGCATACTTTAATATTAACTTTTCTAAATTCTTTTTTTTTGATTTTGATGATTCAAATTTCAATTATTTTATTTAAGTAGAATATTGAATTTAATTTTCTGTATTCTTGAATGTAAACGAATGGCTAAATCTAAAAAATTACCCCTAGCAACAAAAAAGATATTTTAAAAGGAATTAAAAGTCTAGTATATTGCATAAACGAGATAATTTTTCTTTTTTTATTATATTTAAAATAAAAAAGATAAAGATAGCACAATGGTCTTTTAAAAATGTTATAAGAAACATATCACACACCGTTTTTAAATTATGGAATACCACCAATACATCAGCAAGATTATACCACCATTACTTTATTTTCTATAGAGCTACACGGGAAAATTTTATTTATTCTTTATATATGGTATATTACCAGCGTGTTTTAGTAATATCTTAATTTTTTTTAGAAAATTGCGAATCATTGTATCCTTTTGTATTTAAAGACAATATGAATCAGTAACTTGTTTCTGTTTTTTTTGACGATGATATTTTCGTGGCGTTCTGCAGTCTGCTTGGCCATTCTTATTCAGATGCAGCGGTTTCTGATAATGTAAAAATGCAGAGACTGCTACCTCATCAGGCATATATATTTCCATTTTTATGATGTAAATCAATTTAAAATCATATAGTTCTTGCTGATGTGTGAAATTATGCGCATTTTAATTATTGATGAGCTAACCTTGGAAAGTACCGCATCAAATGGTAGTACTTTAGAGCATTATGTGGCAAAATTCAATACGAGAACAGAGGATTAAACTAAAAAATCATTTTGGAATCAAAGAGAATACAAATTTGATTCAATATAAATAATAAAACATCGGTCTGCTGACCTTATTTGCAAGAGATGGTTTAATAAACTAGTACACACAAATATATAGCAAGACAATTGCATTTAGAAAGATATTTCGGCAGATGTAAAATGATATTGGTATCGTTATATACAGGCAACATATAGTTGACCATCATATTTTTTGTGTTAAGAGTCAAAAGACTTTATGGGCTATTTTACCCTCATTCGTAATTTAATAAATATCAAGGCGAAATACAAAATGCAAAATCAATGATTTATTGATAATATTAATTTATTTCGACTTATATCAATCAAGTACACAATATATTATTCCATTAAAAATTTCGAGAAAATAATATAATATGATTATCTTTTTGACTATTTTATATATCACTTGAAAAATATCAACACAAATTTGTGCTATAATGTGTCAAACTGATATTTTATCCGATAAAGAAATAATATTAATCGATTTTAAACTGTATTTGCAGGATGTTAGACAAAGCGTTGAAGAAAATAAAAAAGAATATATTCAGAATTAAAGCAAAAAAGTAAATTTAGGAACAATACAAAATTTTATGGTAAAAATGCCACGAAGAGCAAAAAAAACATCAAAAACAAAAAATTCATAGAAAAATGCGTTTTGTATAGTATAATTGTGTTCAAAATATAATAGCTTTTGAAATTATACAAAGATATTTTGAATGAAATTCGAAGAAAACTGTAGAATCTACAATACTTTTTAACAACACTTTTTTTTAGAAATAAAGCCTTAGATTTTATCGGGAAATAATGTTGTGTACCATATATTCGGTAAACTTAAATAAAGCGAATTCTTGGAGGATGTACTATTTGAATAAATTCGAACTGACATGACCATATCGATACAAATTCGAAGTATTAAGATATAGGTATCTTTTAGAATCCGCAAATACTTTCTACACCTCGTTAAAAAAAATTTAAAATATTGTTGAGCTTGAAAATGTAAGATTTTGCATAATAACAGAGGAAAAGGGGCTAAAATTTCATTTACATTAGAACATCGTAAATATAAATATTTGGTTGTTTCAAAACCTATCGCGTGTAACAAAAACATTGTATCTACAATGTAGAAAATATAAAGTCAAATCGTTAGCAGTTTTATGCGCATAAAAAAATCTTTTATGTTAGATGTGATTAACATTAAAGAAATAAAGAGAAACTACACTTTGAAAAAAATAATCTAAAAAACTTGGAAACAAGTAATAGACATCAATAAAATTTGCCTTGCGATTATAGCATAAAATAATTTTTAAAGTGATTAGAAACTTATTTACTATACATTTTATAAAAAAAATTTAGACGAAAACGATATCTTAAATAAGATGGAACAAATATTCAAAAAAATATCTTAGCGTATTTTATATATTTAAATGATATATTCGTGTAACTAGTATCAGGGTTTAAGTCGCTATAATATTAGATTTTTCTAAAATTTTCCATTGAACACGCTAAAAAACTGTCTAATCTAATATAAATATATTAGTCCACTTTAGCAAAATGCGAAATTCATTAACATATTAAATCCATTTTTTGTTTTTTTTCTTTCTCAATTGTGTAAATATGTTTGTTGGGCCTGTCAAAGTAAATGAAAAAGATTAAACCGGGTCATCATAAACCATAAAACAAAAACTTCGATACATGACGTAAAGAAATATAATATATCTACTACAAATGTATCATAAGCGGCAAAAAAACAGAATAATGCCAAAATGGATAGAGTCAAGAAATAATTGCTTCACTAGCCTTATAAAGAAGCAAAAAATAGAGAAATTTTATAGAAGATGATATCAGAAATCTTAACCAAATATTTTTCATATAGAAATCAAATTATAAGAACACAAAAGAAAATTTGTGGTTAATAAATTTATTAATATAATTCAGAAGATAAAACTATAAAAAAAAATATATGTTTTCAATCTAATATTGGTTGGTATTTTTCAGCCATAATTTCATTTAAGAATATATACTGATCAATAATATAAAATACATAATATTTCACATAATAAAATAAAAAAATAAAGAATTAAACGCTATAAAAATTCATCTGATAAAAGATTATAAAAGTATAAACATTGAATAAGGACATTAAAATTCATTTTGAGAATTTGTATAATAATCTCAAAAAAAAATTTAATTTTAGCCCTCTTAATTTGTGATCTGCATAATCCATAGAGATTTGAACTAGATTTTTTATTTTCTTTTTTTATAAAAATATTTTAAAGTGATTTTTTCTTTTTGAATGAAGTGCTGATCATCAGTACTATAATGATACAAACTAATCAATGTTGAATACTACAGTAATAGCATAATTACATCTGATAGATAGTTTTTGCATGATATAAATTTCTTTTTGATATTTGAGTATTTGACAGAAGAAATAAAGAAAAAAATGTCGATTTTTTAATTAAATGTTACTTTACACAAGAAATCTATAAATATTTATAAAAATCTAAAAGAAGCGGCAGGATCTCTGGAAAGGATAATAAAGAAAAAATATCGCTATTTGTAATATATAAAAAATGAATTTTTGATTGAAAAAATTAAGTAAATACGTTAAACAGTAAAATTGATGGTAACTATATTCAAAAAGAGGGGGTTTTAAAAATTTAACAGAAAAAATAATATATTAAGACTATGTTGGTGTAAGAAAGAGATTTCTTTATTTCCATTTCTAATGCCATGGAAAATGTCCATATACATTTGCAAAGAAACATGTTATTTTGTTTTTTTTATTCAGATGAACTATAACATTGTATTTCTTTTGGCTATAAACAATTGTTTTTTTGTATATTACAATTGATGTTCGGATATACATGTCTTTTTTTATGATTGAATGTTACATAATGCAAGATTTAAACACTTTGAATATAAAATAATATAAATTGAAACAATTCCAGGTTGTAATCGGCTTCATATTTAGAAAAAAAAAGATTATATAATTTACTGCGTAATCTTCTATATGTTTGCAAGATTTTTTGCATTTCTTTCGAAAATTAGAATTTGAAAAAAAATAAAATTGAACACACGAGTTAAAAGAATCTAAAAATAAAAAAAAGTGTATTTCTAAACCCATAAACTCACATTTCTAAAATCATTCAAATGGTATCTTTTGTTAAAATTGAAACCATAGCTCGGTTAGAAATTTTGTACTAGTCTGTAGTTTGAAATCATGATATATTTAAATCCTTTTCACAGCTGATGATGTCTATAAAAAAATTATACATCGTGGTAAACATGTTAGTATCTTAAAATTTTAAATAATCTTGGATAAATCGATTATATACATGTCTTTTCTGTACGATTTAAATTTATTGAATTTTCGCATATGTTCATAAAACTAAAGAATATCGAATTTTTTTTTTAAAAAATAAGAACTCTCATTTAAAAATGAACAAGTTAAAATTATAGCCATAACTCAATCCAACCAAAATTTTTTAAGACAATATATTACTTTCAATCGTTGAAATAGATGCAAAACAACATAATACAAGTCTATGACATTTGTGCAAATTACTAAAATCATATTATCCTCAGATTTTTGAAATTTTAAATAAAAATTGTTCGATATAACATTTCGATCTCTACGAAAAATTATACAAAACCAAAAAAACGATAACAAAATAGGATTTGCATCATATGTATGCTCTTTTTGGAGAAAGATTAAGACGAAAAAAAAATATAAAATTTCAATCTAATTATTAAATTTTTTAGAAATGTTTAAATATGTAGAAAGGTGAAAATGATATCAAAAATTTTAAAATTTCAACTGAAATTATTTTTTCATTCTATTCTTAATTATTTTATGCAATAATCGAGGCAACAAAAAATAAAAAAATCGTTGAATATCTAAGCCGCGAGCAAAAGTGAATTTGAAAAGAATTTTATTGTGTAGAATATGATACATATATAATAATGATAAATGTATAAAAATGTGGTAAAAGAATATATAGAATGAGTATGGTTATATTTTCTTTATTAAAAAGTAAAAACAGAAAAAGGCAAACTATATTGTTATCGTAAAAATAAGTTTTTTTGTGGGATATCATGATAACAAAGATTTGTCCATATTGTATTTTTAATTATCTTTTAATATATATTATTAAAATTTATCTGGATAACAGTAAAATAACTTTGGGAAGTCATTTCATTGTTTATTTGTGTTATACGGCGTATTAAGAAAAACAAAGCCCCTATAAATAAGCTTATCGATGATTCACTGTGATGTTAAAATTTTAAATGAATATTATTGGGTGTATATATGGTTTTTAACCAACTGGCTTTTATATATTCTTATATAAACTAATTCTCAAATTAATGAATACGGTATTTGTAATTTTTTTATCGGAATGCAAATTATATTTTTTGTCTATGAATTCTAAACATTGTGTGTTTAATTAGTAGATAACTGTACAAATGTGGTTTAAATATATAAAATACATAAATTGGCCTATATTTAAAATCTTTGGATTTTTATGATACTTTAAACAAAAATTTATTATATCACACAAGATTTAAAAATTCAAGAAACCCATCTACATATATTTTATCTTGTCAAAACTCGGATTTAAAGATATCTTTATTTTTTTAAAAAAGGACATTTAAAAGTAAACAGCTTAAAAATTCAAAAAAAAACTTTGGTAACAGAAAAAGTAAAAACTCTGCATTTTTTCTGTAGAATATACTATATAGTTTTTCAAAAATGTAAAAAATGCAAAAAAAAAGGCTAAAACTATAAAAGCTCTTGTTCTATACTTTTCAGAAAAATTGGATAGCCCAAATAAATTTATAGCATAAAACATCAAATATATATTTTAAAATACAAAAATTACGGGATGAACGAAATTGTTTTATGATTGAATTTTTTAAATACAATAAATGGTTACAGTAATAAATATGCATCGTTTTCAACTTTTAACTACTATCTTTCGCTTGCTCTTTTATGTTTTTTTAAATAAAAATTACTTTTATATTCTAACTTTTATTTATAAGAAAATTGAATTTATCAATCAACTCATCCTCATTGTTTAAATAGTTGCAATCATTTATATTTATTACAGTTTTGTCTTCATTCAATTTATCCATATCCACAAAGAATTTTTTAAAAAATAGGAATTTATTTTTTAAAGTTTTATTCAATGCCAATAAAGCATCTTTCAAATTTTCTTCTGTCATGAAGGAAAGTTGTACTTTGTGTTCCCACCGTAAATAATATTTTAAAAGCAATTTTTTATCTTTCGTAATAAACCTAAAATGTGGAATGTTCAATATTTTGAGTCGTATTAAATTGTTATGCATCTTCCCAATAATATGATTTATTTTTATTTCAAATTCACAGAAGTCTATTTCAAGAGATTGATCTTGGTGTGAATAAAAATACATGTAGCACTCTTTTTTTATGGTTCCTGACTCAAATCTAGAATGTGTTATCGTTTGAGATAACTTAAACAATCTTTCATACTCTTTCGTTTGTTCTATTCTGTCTTCTTCTGTTAGAAGAATCGCTAATTTAAATATTTTACATGATAAATGTACTGTCATTGTATTTCATGCAAATTTTCTTAAATAAATTCAACTCACATTATAATAAACATTCTATATATGTGCATATATGCGGATTATGGACATTATTTTACACAAATTTCATACATAATTTATACTTTATGAAAAATCGGAATGAATAAATCTTCAAGATAATAATAGCAAAATTATATGTGAATATACGGTTTAAATTATACTACGTAGCTTGCAGCGATGGTTTAACAGAATTTCAGAATTCATGCGCTTTCAAGTATATAATTTCTACGAAGTGAATAAAACGAAATTCAAAAACAGCTTGAGTAAAGGACTTACATCGTTGCGTTTTAAATTATGATGTGTATCACAACGTTTTTGATGAGTATTTTATATAAGTAGTTTAAAAATAGCCTATCTCATGTACCCTCTAAAACAGTATTTTATTAATAGAAGATAAATGAAAAGGATAAAAAAACAACATAAATATATTTATCTTATCTTATCGGGCAAATATAAGCAATTAAAATATAATAGCTGCATTTTCAGTGTAAAAAAAACACAGGAAAAACCGTGTGATAGCATCTATTTGGCAATAATTACATGTCTAATTGTAAATAAAAAGTTGATACTGTTTCTTTTTGTATTTTTAATCAACTTAATATCTGTATAACGTTAAATCTTGAGGAAATGATAAAACACATAATTTATTTTTTACGATTGAATCACCTATCTATGCACGCAAAAGGTGAAAAATAGAAAATAATTGATTTTGCGAACGATCTAATACCTACTTTCAAAAGTAGGTATCCTAAATTGGATTTTTTTTAGGCCCATAACTAGTCAGAATAATGTTTATAAATTTTTCACAATGGGGACGACAGAAATATTGTAAACTAAAGTTATAGAGCGCAACCTCTTAATATAAAACGATTTGCATTGTCACCGTCCCCATGAAACCAAGGATCAACTCTAATAAAAACAGCCAAACAATATGGTATACCTCGATAAACTTGCGGTAAATCTATTGATTCTAGGTAAACTTATAATTCGAGTTTCATATTTTTATAACAGCAGCGCTGAAAAAATTTGTCATCCAGTGTGAGTATATAATTTGCAGGCGAGATAACTAGTAAATGTAACATTTTGGTGGTATAAAACCAATGGAAAAACAAAAAAAAAACGTATAGACGGGTGGGCTGGCTGATAGTTTACCATTATTTTTTTTTGTTTTGTGTATGAATAAATTAGGTGAAATGCACAGAGAAAAATGACAGATTGTAGATTTAGCTATATATGAATCTGCTTATAAGAGGAACCACTTCTATGTATTGATAGCCTTTATGCTTGTCTCTAAAAATTCAAAAAAATAAGAATGATTAGAGAAGAAGCAATTAGTTCCTTTAATTTAATAAATCTAGAAATGAATGAATTTTAATCTGCTACAAATTATATCGTGCCTAGCGCATTTTTAACATTTATGGAAGAACTGAATGGATTTAAATATACAGTAATCTTATAAGATAGTAAATCAAAGATAAAATTATAAAATCTGTAAATAATTACGAAAGAATATCGAATTCAATCGAGTCTTTTCTAGCTACAAAAAAATTATTCAAATTATTTTACGTGAACGAAATCGCACTGCTAAACTTCAAAAAAGACGTTCTTAAATTAGAACCAAAACATTTTTATAAAATAGATGAACTTAGATAGAAATAGCATGAAAGAGAATTTACACACTTACGGCTAAAATAAAAAATGATTTTATTTATAGGGAGAGAAATTAGGGAGTAAACTATTTATTATTTTATTCAAAAAATGCTATTTGTGCAAAAAAAGACCCCTACCACGGATAAAGGAAAATCACTAAGAAGGGCAGAAATGTAAAAATGTAAGAATCATTAAAATGAACCATTTAAAAATAAAATAATGTGTGAAATAAACACAAAAAAAAATTCAGCGCTCACAAAAACCCAACGATTGGCATAGCTGGGTATTTAAGATTTTCAAAAAATAAAAACGTAAAGCCTAAAGAAAAATTTATTTTGTTTTATTGGATATGGATATGTTCTTTGAGGAAAATTCAAAATACTAAGACTTTGATGAAGGATGTAAACAGTAGACCACTTAGAAAGTATATGTTAAGAGTTATTGGCCATGAATAAACACGAATACATAACATAGCTGTAATGTATGCGCTTCGATCTTCAAAGGAATCAAATAAAAAATATCAAGAAAATCTGAAGACATTAAATAATAAAATATTATAAAATCTGTTAACTGTGATAAAGATAAAAACTATAATATGATCAGAAATAAAGTAAATACAACATGATTGGACATATTTTTTGTTTATCATAAAAAGAAAAACTTGATCGTATTTATGGAAATGAAAATGCTGATTACATATATATGTTGATTAATTTTCGAAATGGTATGCTAAGAAAATATTATTTACTATCATTTGTACTCATTCCTATTTCTTAAATTTGACTACAATTAGATTATACGTCATAATATTCTTTGTTATGGTTATAAATACCAAAAATTGTTTTCAGCAAGTTGTAAATACTTGCAGAAACATACACACAAAAAACTTGTGAATAAAACGCTTTAATTATAGAATATTTAAAAAAGAAGACACATGAGGAAGTTTTTAGACTTTAGGAGAAATAAATCAGATCTTTTATATAGAATAATCATAAGCTTTATATAAAAAATTTAAAATTTAAAATTTAAAATTTTAAATTTCCAATTATCAAATCATTGATAAATACATTGTATGGTCATGCGTATGTAACGCAAAAAAATTCAAATATTTTAAATTGAAAAGCTACAGTTTGATAAAATATTAATAAATTTACCTTATATATTAGAAAAATTTAAGTATTGATAGATAGAAACCAATAATCGTATATAATTAAATATAAAATCGATTTTATGAAAAATTATAGATTGATTATATGTCCGAAAATCACCATACAAATATTGTTAGAATGTTTCCGTTTTTTTTACTATTTAGAAGGTTTTTTAAAACATACGTGCTCTTGCTAACTTGGAATGTGGTTACACACTTAAAATATTTTTTCATTGTAATTATTTGTTTTAATTTTATAAAAAAACCAAGGCAATTTTCCGTTTTTTTTACCTTAACATCCTCATCAAAAAATATGGCTGCATATTTTATAGAATGAAAGGTTATTCTAGAATGCTGGTATTTTGATAAATTACTCAAATATTAATTTAGTAATTAGTTATAATAAAATCATCAATATAAAAAATCCGAAGTAATTTACATATCATATAATCTTGTATAATTTTTTTATTTTTTATTTGACTATAATGAATAATTTTTGCATTAAACATGGATTAAATGAATAAGTCGATCTATAAATAATAATATTTATTTTAAAATGCATTTTTTCCCCTTGGGTATTACATAGATAATCACAAATAATTTATTCTATATATTATCTCTGTGATCGTGTTAATTCGTTATTTTATAGAAAGTATGATAGCAGAATCAACATCATTTTTTATTTTGACTAAACAGTTTCAAACAATTTTTTTATTTCCTTCTCAAAAATTTCATTTAGAAGATATGTATATTTTTGAAGTTCTGTGTAAAACTCAAAGATAGTTTGATTTTGTTTTTTTTCATTCAATTTTTCTATAGAAAAGGAGTTCATCTTATTACTTCCTATTTTTCCAAAAACACACTTTTCTAGACTATTTGTCATTTTTATACTGTGCTTGTGAAGGTAATTGGTATAAAGAGATTCACAAGGTAAAATAGCATTTTCTTTTGATAAATAAATTACAAATTCAAACAAAAACTCCAAACCATCAAATAATATACTACGGTTTACTTGATCTAAAAATGAATTGGCTGTGTGTAGGAAATTGAACACGGGTGCAACCGTTTCATTATAAAGTTTGTCTTGAATCTGATCATACCGCTTCAATGCTATGCTCTCACAAATTAATAATAAATCAGTGTAAATCTTATGATTTCTATATAAAAAGCCGCGATTTTCTGCATGATACATATCCATTCTAATTATAAGTCGGGCGCAAAATCTGGATTTATGCCTTTTTTCAGTTTCTTCCTTGATTTTATCCGGGTATAAATTACATTTAAGCGAATAAAATACATTTTTAGTCGATTTATATATATCCAAAAGAAATCTTCCACATTCTGAAACGTAAAAAAGTCGACTTTCTGGCAACCTCTTATTTACAAATGCATGTATAAAGCATAAACCAGACAAAGGAATTTTGTTTCGCGAATGTGAGCCAACTTCGCATATTTTACTCATAAATTCATCTTTATTTGTAAAAATAGACTTGCTATGCAGTTTGTAAGTATCGAAGAATTCGTTATTGTAAAAAAATTTCTCTACGAAGACCCTAAAGTTTTTTTTTGTTATTGACAACAGGGAAATATCATTATTCAGCATTTCACTTTTAACATTTATACAAGAATTTATATGATCGAGCAATTTAATCATGGACATTTTTTTTGAATCATCAAAGACTGGTCTGTGGGTTTCCCCATCAATATTATTTTCTTTTGATTTCTTGTTCGTTATAATGAGGGTAGAATGACAAAATACAGTCTTTTCCCAACAGCTTTTTATAGATTCCATGAATCCACAATATCTACATAAAATTCGGCAATGTAGTCTCATGTTAATTTCATACTTATAAGCTTTTAGGTTGCTTTTGGAATTTATAAGCTTACTTTGGAGAAATTTATTTTTCAGACCCTTAGAAATATCTTTTGTTTGAACCTTTTTTTTCGTTTTGCAGCCTGTCTTGATACGGCAAATATGTCGAATTTTAACTGAATTCGTCATATTATGTCCTTCATTATTCCTAGCCATCGAATACTCAGTTTCAGATGAATCCTCTGTATAGTATGTCCCAACAAAACGCCGTTTTCTATGATTTTTTACTGGTGTAGTTATTTTATTTTCTTTATGCGTCGACTCAAATTGTTGAATATTAGAGCAGCCTTTTAAAGTCTCGATGCTCTTTAAAGAAAATGATTTATTTTCACAGTTAGTTTTTGAATTTTCATGTTGCATATCATCCGAATTCTGAACAAATGTGTCTGCTTTTCTATCTTTAAGTGAAAATTTAGCAGGTCTTTCTAAAGGTATTTGACCTTTTAAAATATGAGCTGTGGATTTATCATCCGGTTTTAAATTATTTTTGGTAATGAGATCAGGGTGTTTCTGATAAATTTTAGTCTTTGGGTGGACACTAAATGTAGACTTGGTTTCTATTTGGTCTTTTATGGTAGAATTTTGCCTACAGTTAAGTTGTATAGGTTCTTTTGTCTCTACCAATATTATTTCCCCGTGGATTTTATCATATGAAGACACATTCTCAATGCAGAAAGAAGAATTGCTTTCGCTTGATTCGACACCAAAAATACATACTATAAATACCAGATAAAAATTCTTCATAATTTTCAACAATTTTTTTTATTAAATAGATATTTGCAAAATATCAATCTTTTTTGATTGATCAAAGTTTAAAATCACATTAAAATTAATTAAATTTTAAAATTTATTGGTAGTTTGTTCTTGGGATATTTATTATAAAGAAATTATAAAAGATGTAATTTTTATAATAAATTTTGTAATTAACTAACGGAATAAAATGTGAGGAATTCTACTCAATATTTTCTAAACACTTTTTTTCTCTGTGGTCTATATTATAATCTTATAAAAAGAATTATATTCAATAATAACTATAGTAAGTTATGCAAATGAAAGTGTAAATTTTTATTGGTACAATCATTGTGTTTTGTCTGACGTAATCATAATGAATTATATCAAAATCATACATATAAAAGATTGAAAAATTTGAAAAAAAATTTAATGTTATAAAAACCAAAACTTATCTATAAAATTGTAAAGCATATATTTCCAACAAAAACCAAGCTCTATTCTAAATTAAAAAAAATTATAGAATCAAGACTTGATTATTAAGACTAAGATAAGTTACCATTGTATAGTGTTTTTCATTCATTCTTGAAATGTATTTGCGTGATATATAAAATTGTCTATTTCTAGAAGTTAGAAAGAAACGTACGTATTCATCAAGTGTTAAAAATATACATAGGCAAAGAGATGATAAAAAAATAGTAGGAATATTCCAGTAATTTTAATAATTTAGCTATATTTAACGTGAATACTCCAAAATATAGTTTAAAAAATTGAATGGTGTGTTTTAAAGTATCTATATTTTTCATTTATTGACCAGTATAAATATAAAGAAAGTATCCTGAAATTAATATAATTTATATTGTCACTGTTATGTAGATTCCACTATTTTACAATTTCTTGTGTTATATTGCATTATTTATGAATTTTCACATTAAAAACTTAAATATGCTTAAATATACAATCTGTACATCACATTTCTTGGCATTAAAATATTATTTCCGATAGAAAAAAAAGAATAATTAATTTAATTACAATTGGGCATATATTTATAAATTAACAAGTTATTTATAAAATGTTTAATAAATCTCTCCTTGATCGTAAATTTAAGGATAAGCTACTTTTTAAATTTTCTATAATATTATTGTTTTGGATTTAAAATAATAAAAAACTCGCAACTGTGCAATTTAACTCATATTGATGAAAGTTTTGAATGTAAAAGGCATTTTTATAGTCCCGAATTAGATATTAATGAGGTTATACTCAACATTTTTTTACCTATTATATCATTAAAACTAACTTGTCGAAATTTCTTATAATCGATGAGCGTTCTAAATGTAAAAAGACTAATTTTTTCTAATAATCATTATATTATTTCAGTATATTAATCTAATCAGTCTTTTCGCCATTAAAAGAAATTATATATGAATTACTCTAGAAGTTTATTGAATATTCAATAAAAAAATTAAAATTCAAATCCGAAATTTCGCATTATTCAAATGAAAAAATACAATGAAGTAATACTCTCAAGGCGAAAAACATTTTATTTTGTCAGTTAATGTGATAAAGAGCGTAAGCTATGTCTGGTTGTTTTTAATTCTTTCCTTGTGAAAACTCAGCCAAAATCTTAAGAAAGTATTTCCTTTCTTCTAAAAATATAATATATATTGCCTATTTTAAACAAAAAGAGAGTTTATTGTGTAAAATAAAACAAAAAACACTACATCAAAAACTCTTCGATGTTCATAAAAATTCAACGCTTGAAATATTAGGATCCTAAAAGTGGCTACAATATGGAAATATCAGATCATTAGAAGAGGCATTATTCTGCTTTATTCAGGATAGAAACGCATTCTTTGGCGATAGATCAAGGTGCCCGCACTGTATCGACTCAATTAAAACTGTCGACCACTTAGCAAGCAGATGTAAAAAAATGCTTGGTCATGACTATACAAGAAGACACAACGAGATTGTAAGATGTCTTCACTTTATGTTGGCAAGAAAATACAATTTCAAAAAAACCAAGAATATCCGCAGACACTCTGTACAATAAATAATGGAAAACGAATCGCAGAGATCAAAGTAGATAGAAGAATTAAAACAGACATAAAGTTATCGAATGACAGACCTGATATTTTTGTATATGACAAAAAGAAGAACTGCATCACTCTGATCGAAATTGGCGTGACAAGTATTGATAATATAAACATAGTTGAAAACGAAAAATTGAGAAAATATGACCTGCTAGCATATGAACTATCATTAATATACAAATGCAAGACAAAAAGTATTACATATGTTATAACAGGGGACGGTGTGGTGACACGATATCATAGAAGGTACCAGAAGGAACTAGATGTCACGAACCAGGTTGAGGCATATATTCAAACCTTGGGATTGAGAAAAACCCTTGAATTAATGAGTCTCGAAAGAAGGAGGAGTATTGAAGAAGACTTTGGAGAGAAGAAATAGCCGAAAGTATAAATACGCTGTGTGTACAGAGAATCAAGCAAGCTGTGCCTGAGAACAAAAACTAAAATTACGACTATAAATATGGCCCATAAATAAAAAATAATATATTGCCTATTTTAAAATTTAAATCAACTGCGAAATATTATATAAATAAAAACTAGAATTATATTTTAAAATAAAACATTAATTGTGAAAATACGTGCAGTATAATGTTATAGCCTTGCAAATCTTGTGATTCATATCATTTGAAAACAGAATGTGCCACAAAAAAAGCATTTAAATTTTTTTTCTGGTAGTTTATACACATATAAAAAATGAATTTTATTAATACATTAAAATTTTTTTCTAATAATAAAAAAGAGTACATTATAAGAAAATAAAATATCTAATAACAGTGTTTGATATTTTGACCCAATCGAGGCGCAAATCGAAAAAATTTAAAAATTTCCGTATTGTTTAAAAATACAAGACCTTGCAAACATAATTCATATCTTCTGAATAAGTTTTTTAGCAATAATAAAAAAAAACAATCAAGATTTTATGTGCTGGGGACAGAAATATCAACAACCATTCAAATTTCTGCTTCTCACATAAAAAATATAAAAGAATTATTATAAAATATCTGGATTCAATGTTAAGTTAAATACATATGCAAAAAATCATGAATACAAAACTGTTTTTAAAGCCTTTGCTGATAAACACAAATTTTTCAGAAAACTATTTAAACCTTTAATTTATAATCAGAACATTGATTATATTAGAATATAAGCCCTATAATTTTCCCTCTTTTGTTCGAATCACCATTTTATTTGTTTACATAATGAAGAAGCTGCATTTAAAAGAGACTTACAAAAAGTTCTAAGTTCTATACAAAAATGTTTGGGCAATAAATTGCAATGTTAACACACGCCTAGAGCTCATAATCATATGCATTATCCTAGTACAATATAATACCAGAATATAATATCCAAACAAACAGAAAGCTTTCACATATCAATATATAAACACAATATCTTAGCATAAAAAACTCATTGGTTTTTAGGGGTATCATGCCCCCATTCATAAGAAATGAAAGCTAACTGAAGCATAAAAAGAATAAATCAAGGTGAGAAACTTATTCAAAAATGTCATTGACCAATTTGGGATGATAAAGCGTGATAAATCGGGTGTATGATTTAGATAGTATAATCTCTTATATAAGAAGTATAATTACCCCTATTCTTATCAAAACTTATATAAAAAAAGGCGAGAACACATCCGGCAAGCCCTCGAAATATTCTAGGAAATATCACAAATTTCTTCGAAAAAGAAATCTCTAACTCACTTCCATATATTTTCAAGTTGATGAGTTAATATATCATAAATTTGCAAATCATTAAGGCTTGGTATATTATGTTCTTATCGAGGATTCTAAAGTAACTGCCAAGGCAAATCACATATTTCATTCTGTAGAATAACTATCGCCAAGAAACATATGATGGCGTTTCTATGATGCATTAATAACCCTTTGTTAGTTATTCAATCTGGATTCGTTTTTATTCATAATAGATATACTACCGGCACTTAAAAATTCTAATCGAATTTACTTTATTTATTTATGTTTTACTTCTATTAATTTTAGGAAGTTCGCTTTTTACTAATAAGAACTAAAGTTTAACTGATGCATCTCTCTGCGTAACTCCCCCAGCACTCATTGTCACCCGTAATCACCGTGGATTGGGCCCTTTCTCATAGGTGGCAGTCATTATGTGGAGGGAATGAGATTCTGTCTACTGTCATCGCTGTGAGTTACAAGATACAACCACACTCATCACTTACATATATCTTTACTGGACGGTGTGGGATTCTTTTCATTCTGATGGCACAGTTCAACGGCTTACACAGCAATCTTCTATTTCTCATGGCTTGTCGATGCTTTATGGTTTATCTTTTATTGTTCACTGGCCGCCACCCTGGAACTTTTTCTTTGGAGTAAATTCGTTTCGGAAATTAGTGGAGCGGGTGGAAGTGGAAGTGGAACCCGCGACCCCTCACCCCTTGGTCCGACTTGTAAACCACTCAACCATACCACCCCCTAACGGCACTTAAATTATATTTATGTATAGAATGGTCAAATATCTTTAAATAAGGAATTTTAAAGGTCAAAATTTATAATGTATATTTATGCTTTGCTAGAAGATATGACCTCAAATGTAATTCTCGGAAAATTAATGTCTGTTGTGTATATGAAGGAGTTAAATAACAAAGTTAACATATTTCAAACATTATAGAGTTTTATTGACAACTTTAGGATAGAAAAATTGCAAAAATCAATAAAGAAATTCATCTGAAATACCGGATAAATTAAATATTCTTAATGTATTAAATTTTGGCTAACTACGTGATCAATTAATCATGTGATATATTAATATCAACTAATCGTGCATAAAAAATTCGTTTTTCAACAAAATATTATTCAAAAAAATATAAAATAAGCTTCAAAGCAAATCGATGAACCTATCGTGAGAACAGAAGAAGTATAAAGGATATTTATGGGTAAAAAATAACAATTTAATCTGTAGAAATGTATTTTTACAAAATAAAAATAATATATTCTGATGATAAGGATAAATTAATGTTAAATTATACATGATGATATAAATCAATATAGAATATTTACAAATATATAAAGGCTTAAATTTTAAAGAAGTAAAATTGTTATAAGTTGTGAATTATATTAATACAAGATATATGAGCCCCTGAAGCTCCGGTGTGTATTTTCAATTATAATATTTATAATAAATTCCAATCAAATGTATGTTAGCCTGTTTTTCTTCATAATTGTTAGCCATAATGCATGTTTAAGAAAATAAAAGCCTGCATTATAGAATTCATATATGAATACCATGCTTTTGACCTGATTTTAACTTATCAAAGAGGATGAAGAGGCAATATGGTATATAATACATAGATATAATTATATTTTTCTAAAAAGATAATCTTTGGGGAAAATAAAACAAATATGAAGCCAGATTATAACAGTATCTCCATAGTAAAAAGCGATTTTATTCCGATTTCACTGATTATATGGCAAGGGGTTCATTTTTTTTAAAAATATATATATAATGTTGATGGTACTAGAATACTAAAATTACAGAAATATTAAAACCATAATTCTTGTTTCTAATAAATTAAAATAGAAAAATTTGTAAAATCGTTTTTTTGTTGTATTGCAACGAATTTAAAAAATAAAGGCATAAATTTGGGCATATTATCGTATAGAAATGCTATCGATCGGTATAAAATATTATCTAGAGTTATACTAGAGGAAAAAATTTTCATAATTGCACACTAGAAGAGATAAATATAAATTTTCATGGTAATTTGTAAAATTAATATGCGAAAACATGTTTAATTAATCGGAATGGAACTAAAAAAAGGCAGAAAGACATTTGATTCGTGATATTAAATCTAGTTAAGAAACTTAAAAAATATGAATAAAAAGAATGTAGCTTAATAAGAACAAACATATGTCTTTTATTATATTATTAATTACGTGCAAAGGTTTTTTCATTCATCATTCGCGGAGAGTTCACTGATTTTTATAAATATGTAATGCAAAACTTGTATTTTCTGTTACAAAGATTTCAAGATCGATCTTTATCTTTTGAAAACAAAAAATTTAGCCGTAAATCTTTTATACTGTGTATTAAATATACACAAGCGATATCATCTCGCCTGAATTTTGCATGTGCGCACTGTACTAGAATATGTGTTTATTCGTCGATTAAGTTAAGATAAAAAAATTCCAAGCTTATATTAATAGATATAAACCCAAGTATGAAAAATCATGATCAGAAGTAATGGGTGAAATTTTAAAATGGATTAAAAAAAGCAATAGCAAGGTTAGAGCATAAATATTTCACAGGTTGTGATTTAAAATAAACGTTCGATACGGTTTCAATGGACAATAAATGTAATAGATGTGACGGGCGATATGCAACTTAACAATCGTGAAAATGTCCAAGTTAATACCTACTGAAAAATTTAGATCAAGAAAAAAACATCTGTTAAACAGAAAGCTTAATTCCATCAAAATAGTCAATAAAAAAAATCGAATATAATATAGACATACAATAAAATTACAGAGTGCATGAATATATCTTTGATTATGTGTATAGAAATGTTTTAGATACACATAATTATAAAAATCAAAATTCAAAATGATATCCAAAGCTAAAAATGGTACTTGAAGTAGACCAATAAAAAACCATTAAAATAATAGATAATAGCGAGAAAATGTGATACACTACAGACTCTATTGTCTATAAATATAAGTATAACAACAAAGATTTTTAAATAGAGTTTATCAAAGGCAAAAAAACATCTGTGATGTCCAGATGTAATTTAATTCTTAAAGTTTGTGTATTTTACTAGAATAAGAAAGATATTGCAAAACGTAATATAAAATGCAAAACATATATTTTAGTCCCTACATATACATTTAAGAATTTTTTGCCTATTTAGTTGCAGTAAAATAGCAAAATTAAACCACTCTTGGGGTTTCATCTTGCTCTTATAGCAACAAGCTTCCTTTTATTTATAAAAAATGATATAAAAGATTATACTTGCATTCGTAATGATCATTCATGAGTACCAGAGGCAAAAAAATTGTAAATATTGATATTCTGGTAGACGCAGTTTTTATATATAGACAACGGTGTGTAGATAATTTGAAACAAGAAAAATCGTGTAAGCTCAAAATGCATCAGAAAAAAATAAAAATTAAAACCGGGAATATTATATATAAGAAAAAGATAAATAAATAGGCATCTTTGAATATAATATTGGATGTATTCGTTTCATAATGTTATGAAAACAAGATTTTACAATAGAAAGGGGTATATTAAGATTATAATATATTGCATGGATGATTTTCTTTGTATAAATACGCTTATTATAAAATGTCAATTAAAAGGATTATTTAGAAGGATAATGGATATTTGGCTGTATATATTAAGAACATACAGTAAAAAAAAATAGAGATATATTAATACTATTCCTATAAAAAATAAAAGAATAATTTCTAAAAATATAAAAACTTAGATTAGAAGAAAAGTATATCCTGAAAATAATTATTAAATGAATTTTCTCATTTTCCATTTTTTTTGTATAGATAGCAGAAGAATAAAGATAAAACAAGCATAAGTTGATGAGTAAAACATTTATTTTATTGTATGAAAATATCGGATTTTATATAAGATATTTAAGACGCACTAATAAAGAAAAGGAAAGATAATTTTCACTTTTTTTTTTATTGTGCAATGCAAAAACGAGCACTTTAGTAGTATAAATAATAAACTTAATGGTTTTAAGAAACAAAAATTGAATCTTTTTTTTATTTCTCTATGCATCATATCCAAAATTAGTAATTGGTAGATCTATAGATTTTTATTGTCATATTACAACGAAGAAACCTGCGATTGTAGTAGATATGCAACAAAAATCTTCAGGAGAATATATTAAAAATTCAGAATCATTTATTAAAATCAGAAATATATACCAAAGATTATTTAAAATTCACATATATGTACTTAAAATAGAATATAGCTAGTCGTGAATCGAAAGCTAAAAGATATGCTGTATTATATAACAAGAAGAATGTGGGCCTTTGACTATCATAATATTTATAATTTTTTAAATTTAAAATTTATCGATAATTAACTGATAATATTTTGTTAACAAATCAGGTGATATGATGGACTTCCACTTAATGGGTATATTAATTTTCAGTTTTCATATAAAAAGTAGTTATGAATCAGGTTCTATTTCGATTTATGACTAATAAACCAAACAAAATTTAATAGAGCAAGCTACAGCATGTAAATAGAGATATAATGTACGTGGGTTTTAAAAACAATTATAACCAAAATAAATTATTTTCTCGCAACACTAAAGTGTATTTTTGTCTATCTTCATTCAAATATGATTTTTATTGAGCTCTTTTAATTTAGCTCTTTTAAATTTTTTTTCTTCATATGGTTATTTCAAATAAAATAAAAGCTTTTTAATGATATTTACCTTACTTTCTAAGCTCTTTAGAGGTTTATAGAAAGTTAAAAAATCATCTCCTGCAACATTTTTTTTCATATAATACTTGGGTGTTACATTCCTATCCCATCCGCTGCTTCGATTACTGATTAGGGGGTTAATCTTTTTTTTCAGAAAACTTGAAGTAATTAATGTTTGAAGATTCAGATTTTCATTATCCTCTCTTGTCTATAATAAAGCCAAAAAACATCATATGCATGATATACAGATACTATAAAACAAATGTTTTTTTTTTCACTTTCCATGACATATTGATAATCATCTTCGAATGAGATTAGAATTTATAGCTATCTAGAAACTAACTAAAATAGCTTAAGTAAACAGTATAAGTTAAATCCGAAATGATATAATGCATGCATGCGCATATAGAACCAACAAAGATAATTAAAATTTGCAAAATTTCAATTTATGAATTAAAATAAATCTAAATATCATTCAAATCGGAAAAGTGGAAATAACAGGATCTTGAAATGCAATCCTATCGAGTATTATCAATTAAATGCTGTTATTGCCTAACGTCATAGATATGCGATAAATAATATTGAACATTTAGATGGTATAAATTATAAATTTATCATTTATAATACACATATTTAAAGTTAAAAAAATCATATAATCATAGTATATTTTGGTGACAAAGTGCCTCTAAGGTAATTCACCATGGCCATCATGAATATATGAAACTATTTTATGCTTTAAAAAACCAATAAAAGCATATTAAAAGATATTTTTAAATCAATATTAAGAGTTTCTGGGTTGTTTCTGTGATAAAAATTCAACCTTATATGAATAAACACTTAGAGGTGTTCGCGAATATAAATATCAAATGATGCCAAATAATTCGAGAAGTCGTAAATAAAACAGTGTTTTTCCTTAATTAAATACATAAATTTAAATGCATGTAATATTTGGCTTGATTTTTCTACGATAAAAAGAAATACGTGATCACATTGATAGAAATAGAAATAAAAAGTATATATTACATCACAAGTATGATAACTAAAAAGATAGTAAATTTGAATTACTTGCAAATAAACTATCACTTATCGGCAAAAACAGAACGCGAGTAGTATCTACGTCATAACTTAGGATTAGTGATTACAAAATACCGTAAGTCATAAATCAAGGAGTTGGTAATGCTAACTGAAGCAGAAAAATACAAAAATAAAATAGGTAACTTAAATGAAGAATCCTGGAAAGAAAGTGCTAAACTATATATTATTGTAAAAATATTGAGGGGAAAAGAATTAGCAGATATGTATGTTCTAAATAACATTCCGAAGTTTTGCTTGAATAAGAATAAGTAGCTACAAATTGAAAAAATTATTGAATACACAGAAAATTATCCAAAATTAATTTAAAAATGTTCTTTTATAACACAAATATCATTTGTTCTTTGTAAACCGAGTACTCTAGATTTTAATAATCAATCTTTTTGAAGTATAACCGATATCCAAACACAAAAATACAAACTTAAACCATAAATTCTTGTTTTGATGTTCATTCGTTGAATTTTTATGATTCATTTGATTTTTAACATCGAAAGTGTTATATTGTCATCGAAAAAAGAATAAGACAATCATTTATTTTTATTTGTCTTATATTTTTAGACACAGGGCACCCTATGTATTTTTGAAAATCTCAAAAAAATCATCATCAAAATCGTTATTTAACCTACTATTAGGATGTTACACCCCTGTGATATTTTCTGGCTTAAGTTGTCTTGATTAAGTAATTGATATCACTTCAATTTTTGTCGTATAAATAAATGATTTCTAACGTTAATTTATTTAAATTTAACCTACTGATATAATTTTTTTATTTTAGACAGACATTTAAATTTAGGGTGTAGAATTTATTCTTTTAATCGTGCGATTTAATATGCTGGGAAACAACTTAAATACAGTTAAAATGTAATAAAATAAAATGTTTTATAATTTAATACAATATTCCATAGAAACGCGATGTAGCATCATTTGATAATTAACAAAAAAAATATCTGAAAATATTTTGAGAACGATAACTTTGAACTTGGTCATCCTGTTTATTATTTAAGGGATCATCTGGTGGTTAATGAGGTTTGTATAAATAAAATCTTTTTTTGGGATTGAATATTTTGACTGTGGGCGTCTATCGGATGATATTTCATGATTTATGAATCAAACAAAATGGCTGATGCATTTAATAAAAATAAATTAATTATACGCATACATTTATTTATCGATGTTAAGTAACTTAATATACGGAAAAATACTTACAAATAAATAAAATTCTATTATATTAACAAATAATTGACTTTATTGAGAATAGACACCCAGAAATACAATGGCAGAGCAGAACGCGCATAGTAAGTATAAGGTGTTATAATATAAATAAAGTAATAGAGCGACATATAGAAATCTGACATAAATTTATGATTAAAATTTCTTTCAAAATTTAATTTAATATTTGAAAGTGACTTCATTTAATATCATTAATTGTGGATTTGTTTTTCTTTCAAATTCCTTTAAAAATATAAACTTAAAGGATTTAGAAACATGGTAGGGTTTAGTGAGCAGAGAATCGGTTAGTTTTAATTGTGACAAATATACCCGAAGATAATTAAAGATTAAAATTGTCTCTCTGTTATAATCAAAATAAAGGGACATAATAGGAAATAAATAAACATAAAACTAAGCGAACTCATAAGAATATATCTCTTAAAATAAGCTATAACAATAATATAAAAATAAACTACAATTTTTGAATCTAAAGTAGAAAACTTCAGTGCGTCTAGTTTTACTGTTTATTCCAAATTTAAAAAAATGATGAGAAATATAAAACACGCAAGATAAAAAAAATGCAAAATTTAATTTTTGTTTTTGAAATTATAGCAGAAATTTCTATGGTTTTATTTAGAAACAATCCAAAAAATATGGCAAATCATAAGTCTTCTTCTGGGAAAATCTGTGAATTTAAATAATATTCATGAATCCTCAGCCCAAAGTTAAAAACCATGCCAGACAAGATTACTTTTATTAACAATATGTTTTATATTTGGTTTTCCTTGAATTTTTTTGTTTAATCAAAAATAATAAGGCCTCGAAAATTGTGAAATACTGGATTATAGATAATATTATTGAAAATAAATAAAGAATACAAAGATTCCGACGGAAGCGGAAGCATATGAACTAACAATAACATTGAGAAAATTGCTTTTATGTATAACTCTTGAGAGTAAAAGATTTCTTTGAGGAGATTTTAAAAATGATATGCCTGAAAATAGCACACAAAAAACCGTAATAATAAGCAATCTAAAGTTTTGGCAAGCTAAAATAAAAAGTTGAAAAAATAAGCCCGGAATAAATATTTATTCGAGGGTAAAGTATCGTATATTTAAATGTTTTAACGCTAAAATATTTATATGGAATATAATCTGATAGCATTTTGGCTTTGATTATTAATGCAAAGTGTGTGTAATATGAGACTATTTAGAGGGTTATATTTTATAAAATAATTATGTGTATATAATTGGTAAATACTAAAAGGCATAAAATACAATTTTATGGTGTATTATTTATATTTAGTTAACGCGGGATTCCATATCAGTACTCGAATCTTCGGTTTGATTTCTCGTAGCCAGACAGATTTCAAAAATGCTAAAATGAAAAACTTTTATGATAATATTTCCCAAGAGAGTTTTTTTTGCATGTTTAGATTGGGGTTTTAAGTTAATAAAAATACCATTCAAATTAAAAATTTAAAGCTCCCAAAAAAATTGAAAATAACAAACTATTCACAATGAAAGATGGAATAATATATTTTTTTCCATTGATAAAGTTTCTATTAAAGTATTTGTGATTCAGCAACACCATATTAAGAACCAATAATTTTGATTCTGGTTAATTACTTTCATAAAAAACATTATATTTCGCGGTGTAAATAAAACTATAATGTCATATCTTAAATTTGATTGAATTTTAACATATTTAGTATTACCAAACTCAAAATTGTGCGGTACTTCGCAATTTTCTAGCCCTCAAATTGTCTGAGAAGTATATCTCTGTTTTTATTTTAGCTTTTTAAGTATTCAAAATAGGCTAATTTGATTTGTCTTATATAGTTTGAAGCCCTGTATCGATCATGATGTGATTTTTTTGGAAAATAACATCCTAATTGGTCTTAATAAAAGGTTTGACGGGAAGGTCACAATATTATTTATTTTGAGTTTTTAAAGGGGGCTCGCGATATTTTTCTTAATATTTGAAAACACATTTATATCTTTAGTTTACAGTCTAGATATCAATACAATTGGAAGCAATGTAGATTAAATTTTTAGCTGGCTAAAAAGCTATTAAGCTCGGCTATGAAGAAAAAATAAACATTTATTCCTTAAAATGGCTTAGAATTTCAATAAATTATAAAAGTTATATTTTATTTCTAAATTTTTTTATTCTATAAACAAGTGACTGTAAACATTTCTAACTTCATCATCACAATGTTTTTCGATAATTTTAAGTCCTTCATATATACTTCCTTTATGAATATTTCTTGCCGGGCATTTCTTGATCCAAATAGTATAAAAATCAACGATACTATCAATACTTCCGATCAATGATTGTTCCGATGCCAATGTATCTTCTTTAACATTTCCTTTTAAATTTACTACGGCTTTGGAAAATAAGCCGATAGAGCTCCCTGTCTCCTCTTTAATTGGTTCATCTTTATTTTCCCAAAAGCTTTCTGAAAATAAATTAATGGATTTTTTTTCTAATACATTGTCACTTTCATCAAATTTATTCAAATCTAGTCTTTTTTCGTCTTCGTCCCCGACTTTATTTTTAAATACTTTATTGCTTGATTTTTCGACTGTATCGAGAAAGAACTCCAGTCCGACCTCTCTATTCTTTAAAAATTCTTTAACAACTTGTTTCTCATTATATCTTGGACCATTCTCGTTATTCTTTTTATTATTTTTCTCAATAGTTTCTGTACTCGGTTTATTTACCATGTGGAGACTCCTTTAAATTATGGTTGAGGAATTTGAGATTATTTACAAAGGAACATCACTGAAGGACTGTATTGAGGTAAGAAAATACAAAGACAAGAAAACCATTGTAATTGATGATAAGAAAGAGTATGGTGATTTTAAAAATTTAAATAATTGTATTATTGAGAATATACCACAATTGATGAGAAAGAATGATGTTCTTGTAACTTATTTGACAGAAATGAATGTGCATCTGCTCATTGAATTTTTAACAATAAAGAACCATTTTTATTTTGACAGGAAAAAACAAATAAAAATACCTACAAGCAAAAATGAAATCTCAGAATGCTGTTTTTTAAGCAACAAAGAAAAATTCTTTCTTTTTAAAGCTATTCGTGAAAGAAAAATTGAGCATATAAAAGATAATTTGTCATCAGAGTCTTATAAAATATTTTGTGTTGCTATTTGTGGTTCTACTAACATTGAAGAATCTAAACTTTTAAGATTTTTGTCTGATTTCCAGGACTATTATTTTTTATACCCTATTTATGGATTTAAAGAAATTTGTGAAGTAATTTCACGATGCAACGCTGTCAATGGAATATCTTACTTACTTGAGGAAAAAATTAATATCAAAAAGCATGATGGCTATTTCTCGGCTTTAAGTCGCTATGGAGAAATAAAAGCTAAAGAATTAATAAACCAACCTTCCTTGAAAAATAGAAAGAAATTTTATAGGGTTATAAACTATGCCGAAATTTTCAAAACGAAAGAATTTTATGGGGTTTTTGATTTAGAGGAACGTATATATTGTATATGTCTAAATAGTACAGCAAAAATATGCCCTAAAGATACTTACCTGATTTATTTCTGGAAGTTCGAGAGAAAAGTTGAAAACGATGATTTATTTGAGCTGGGCGTTGATATAAAAAAGGTTATTATGGACATTGATTTTATAAATGAAGAAGATTTTGAATATGATCTTATAATACCTTAGATAAAATTTATTATTTAAATCGGGTATAAATTATATCGGGCTCTATCCTTAACTTTAAAAAAAAATCAAATCCTTTTTTGTGATAATTAAAGAAAAACTAGTGTTTAAAATATCATACTAAATTTTACATCATATTTTTTATTTATGTACTTATCTGATCAGAGACCTTTAAGCTTTTTTAATGATTTAGTCCAAGATATTTGTCAATTTTAAAGTCTTTAAACATCCAATCAGTTTGTAACTAGGATTATAGCTTAATTCTAAATAAATTAATAAAATTCTTTATTATTCAAATGATAGTTTTGCCTAAAAAAACGCAAATCGTCGCAGAATTTTATTTAGGGACAAATTAAATTTCGTAAATTTCTTATATTTAGGTCATTTTGGCTATAAACTTCCAAGGATGTTGATTTATATAGTCTACAAAAACAAATATCCCTTGAAAGGCAAATTGTAATTATATTGCTGCTAAATAATCGTAAAAAAAATCAAATTGTATTGTAAATTATTTCTTAAAGATCGAACATTTTACATTATTTTCAAAAAAATAAAACATGACTTCTGATATCTATAGAAGTTTTATCACATAATATATATTCTTCTATCGTAATAACCGGGCACCAAAAATTTTTATTACGAATTTTACTATCTTTTTATTCTTGACCGTGGTTTTTTAACTTTGAAAAATTGGGTTTTCGGTTCTATACATAATATTTTAATATTTATATGATAGCTAAATTATAAAACTAAAAAAAAATATCTTATGTTCCTCACATATTATGCAAAATATGAATATGCTATATTTAAGCCACGTAAAAATTTTATCTCAAACAATTTTGATATTTTACAGAAATATTTGGAGATTGGTGTATACAGAAACAATAAAATTTTAAATCTTACGTTTATAAATACCATGTTATGCCTATTGACACTATAAATTATGATATATTGAGAATGACACATAAAATAGGCATTTAATTGTTATATATACTAAAAATGTGATTTTCTTTAATTTTTTGGATACTATAATTATAATAAGTACAAAAATTGCAAAGCGATCGATGTATAGAAAATATGTTTTATTCTAAAAAATAGTGCTTGTAAATGCATTTTACATTATTATTCATGTTTTTGCACTAATTAAACCTGATTATAAAAATCATGTAAATTTTGATATACAAAAGCTACTTTCTATTCCCATCATTTTTTTGTCGTTTCTTGAGCTTGAAAACATTTTAAGACATGAAAATACCAATTATAAAGCTTTAAAATAAAATTAACATCACAGAATAATTTTGATCCTTTAAATATTTTTTAGCTTATTTTTCGTCTTTATTGATCTTATTTTATTAAATAAATATCAGTTTATTTAAAATGACACATGCATTTTTTTAAAATTTAATTAAGAATTTTATGTTTATTATTTACAGAACTCAATTGTAAAAATGCATCTTTTTAAAATATTAAAACTATGATTCTGTATTTTGGTATTTAAATATATTGTGTTTCAAATTTTTAGACGACATAATTCGATTTAACTTCTCAATCTAAAAAAATAAAAATATTTAAATCTTTAAGAAATTTTACATAAATTTTATCATAAAATATAAATCTCTCTTAAAATAAGAATTTTGCTTCTTTTAATTATATTTACACGGCAGCTATTCGTTTAACTGTAACCGCATTTTATATTTAAATTTTTTAAACGATCTTATCATTTATTTATAGTTCTAAGCCATAATATAAATCCTATCTATATTTTATCATTATTTTTAAACTCCGTTATATTTCATCTATTAAATAGATCCAGATTTTCTTAACATATTATAATTTTTTAGTGCTTATATTTTTGTGTAAAAATTACAAATTTGTATTAATGTTAAATTTTTTTAGAAAAAACTACTTGTATGATTAAAAAAAATTAAAAAAGTAAAAGAAAGCAATTCTTATGTCATTTAGCGAAATCAATCTAGCTTGGCTCTAATTCTTCGACACTTAATCCCATGATAATTATTTTTATATATTTTTAAACCTGATATGATCTAAACATCATCTTGTAAAAAAAATAAGCGCTTTTATGTACATGAATTTTCTTATGGTTCAATCCAATTTAATTCCTTTTTTTAATAAATATTACTATAATACAATATTATACCGGCAGAAATTTAACTTATAAAGTTTTTTTTATTATGAAAATCCTCATTATAACGTGACACAAATTGTTAACAATATTCAACATGGCTTCTTTACCCCGTAAGATAATTTAAATTTAATTTAACAATTTATAAACTCTAATTCTTATTTATTTATGGGTTAATTTTCTTTTTATCGATTTTATCTATTTAGACGTGTTCAGCGTGTTGGGAATATTGCACAACTCCTTGATGCATCTTTTGACACCTTCCTCTCATCTATCTTCATCAACTGCTCTTCTTCTCTCAAATGAGATGAGTTCAAGTGTCTTGCGGAGTGTGAGAGCTTGCATGTATGCTTCGACTTCGTCCGGTATTTTTAACTCCTTAACGTATTTTTTATGATATTTTGTGACCACCCCATCCCAAATCATCACATATGGTATTATTCTTGTTTTACATTTGTAAATTAGACCAATTTCATTTGCCAAGATGTCATATTTCCTATATTTTTCATTCTCAACTTCAGTCAAGTTATCAAGGCTCGTTATACCTATTTCGATCAGCGTAATCATATTTTCTTTTTTATCGTATAGAAAAATATCAGGTCTATTTTGTTTGATTAAAATATCTGTTTTAATTCGGGTATCAACTTTTATTTCTGCATTTTCGTTTTCACAGATTACACAATTTATAAACAATATGTAATTATATTTAAAAACACCCATAAGTAAATACGACTATATTCTATATTCCCCATAAAAAATATGTTAAGGAGTTAAAAATACCGGATGAAGTAGAAGCATATATGCAAGCTCTCACACTCTGCAACACACTTGAACTCATCTCATTTGAGAGAAGAAGAGCAGTTGATGAATATAGATCAAGGTAAGGTGTCAAAAGATGCATCAAAGAGTTGTGCAATATTCCCAATATGCTGACAACATCTAAGTAGTTTAAATGGTAAAAAGAAAATAAACCCATAAATAAATAAAAGGTATTAAATTTATATACAAAATAAATCAGAAAAATTACTTAAGTCTACTTTTAAATAATTATTGCTTTTATCATGATGAAAGAAGATGCATATCTTTTTATTTATTTTATGGTCTTCAATTCGTGTTTTGTCTAGATTTCGATTTTAAGTCTTGATGTATTAATCTTGGATGGTGATATACGCATTCTTTTTGCACAACTAAGACTTTCGTTTTGCATTTTTGTTTTTTAAGGCTCTCTTGTTTGTGTTTTTCTACATTTAAAGCCAATCTAAAATCACATGTTACCAGTTTAAACACTATTTGGTGGATAATAAGCTTATTAAGAGACGTAATCGTTTATCTACATATTAAAAGCATATAGAAATTATCTAAAAGACAATATCTCTTTCGGTGATGATTTTAATTTATCACTAGTTTGTTGAAAAGGACCAGCTATCATCTATTTTAATTTAAATAGTATAAACAATTTCAGAGTATACACCTTATTTAAAGCGATGCAAGTATTTTTTTCTAAAAAAAGAAATATATGAAAGGTATGCGTTAATATTTATTTTAATTTGTATAACATGTAATTTTGAGATAAAAGATTGGAATTTTTTATTTAGGGGTTTATTTTGCTATTGTAATTTTAGATTTTTTTTTCAAACATAACGTGATTAATTTCCTAAAGTCACATCAATATTATACTCTTGACTATATAATCTTTTTTTTAAATATTCTTCGATACTTCTGCTCCTCTCAAGCCCTATTAGTTTAAGGATTTTCCGAAATCATATAGTTTGAATATATAAATCGATTTGATTTGTGGGTTCAAGTTTTTAGTTGCCTTTATGATTTTGTGTTACTACTTCATTCCATTTTACGAAATATGGTATGATCTTTTCCTTATATTTGTAAATTAATGATTGTGATAAAAAAATCAAATAATTATAATGTTTTATAAAATTGATATAGATATATACTATATTTTTGTGATGTAGTGTAGTTCATATTATTCATTTCAAAAAACCTGTATCATTGCATTATTTAGATTACATATTTGTATTCCCATTTAACCCATTTTTTTATTCTCTGCAATGCATACTCATAAATTTTAGCTATTTTTTAAGCAAACTTTTTTGTAGAAAGTTTAATTTCATAAATTTGATTTTTAGCAAGCTTTATTATGGTCCTTCGTTCATTGGTAAGTATAACCAAACCGATCATATACTTATGAGTTATTTTCTTATTGGTTTTTCAGTCTCTTCTATTTCAAATCCATTAGGCAGTTTTATAACTTTTCTGCCATCTATTCCTAAAATCACCCATATATAAATCATATCATTATCTTATTTATTTCTGGTTTCATCGATTGCAGGATTAAATTACCCTTCAAAATGACTTTTTTCTTTATCATTTTACTCAAATTTCACACGTTCTTCGAATTTATTTACGCTATTTATAGATAGTATTGCAACCAAATTTAATAAACAAAAAATTCCTATAACTAGCATTTTGAATATATTATGAAAAAATATTAATAAAAGGATGTATATCTTATCCATTAATTTACTAAAATGCATCAGTACGTATTTAAAAGCATTTATCCACTTTTTTTTTCTTTCAACTAGATTCATTGCATTTTTATTTCACTCGATACGAGTTTATTTCCTATAAATTTCAATGTTTTAGATGCTTCGTTCATGCCTTTTTTTATTATTATTCTTTATTTATAAAATGTCGAAGAAATTAAGTTTTATCTATTTTATTGGTATAAATGTAAAAAGTGTGATTTTGTGTCAATTTATTGGGGGGTTTTGCATTTTATGTACAATTATGAAATTAATTTAAATTTTTATATATGCCTAAAATGTCTTTTCACCAATAATATTATCCTCCATTTAAATTTAATTATAAATTTTTTTTATTGCAAAAAATATTATTTTTCTCGGTATACATAGGTTATTATATTTTTCCACATGGTGTTTCCCTGCAATAACATCCAAAAAATTATATGCTGTTTGTTTTAAATAAAATGTATTTATAGGGAAGAAATTCTAGTTCCTACCTTGCTAGCTTATGTGAAGTTACCAATAACAATAAATTTCTTCGGAATCATAGATAATTTTCTTTGATATTATTATTATACTTTGATAACTTTTATTTTGGTAATAGAAACTTTCACACAACCGCCGAATTTCTCAGTTTTTACCGGTACCCCACTTGCCGTGATTTTGGTGTTTTTCGAATAACATGTAAAAAGATGAAGTGAATCTGATTCATTTAATTTTTTTTTCCACCAAAGAAAATACCTCAAGCAAAATGTGCCTTTACCAAATCCTTTCTAGTGATTGAAGTCGTTTTTCTAATGCCCGATGCAAATATCCTAGATTTACATAGCAAACACCCATTCTATCTCTGAATTGTAATTTTTTTCTACTAATTAAGCGCCCTATTTAAGGTACCTTTCTTTAAGCAGATTCATAATATAGCCATAGTAATGCGGGTGAATATATTGATAGTTTAACGTGTGAAAACGCATTCAAGTATATTCCAGTATGAAAACCACCACTCTTGCATTTTACAAATTTTTGATTATATTACATTGTAGGTTCACCCACGCCTTCACAATTTTAATTCTTCGATAAGCTTATAAGTTAGCCGACAATATAACGAAAAATGATGTTTTATTGCTTTTTTCGCTGTTAATGTAGTTATATAAAACATTTAAATTTTTTATGATTTTTCTTGCGGGTGATAAGAAACTATATCCCTTGAGTTAAAGATTTAAATATTTTTTTATGATTTTATTAAGAGTTTAAACAACTACGTGTCTTGAAGGAGAGTATTAAAACATTATTCGAAAACACCTCTTATATATAAAAACTTTTTAATGAATGGGGCTTATGTAAACAGACTTAATTCTATTTTTAAGTGCAAATGAATCAAGGAATTAGTTTAGTACAAAGAAGATGCTTCCAAAATACCAAAAATCCGAGTGAGCGTACTCAAAAGATACACTCATGTTTTTATAATATTATGCCGAAATGAATAAGCTAATGAAATACGTATTAATGTAAAACCTTTTATTTAATTTTATAACTATAATAATTTTTTTTTGAATTCTAAGATTTTTGTTGCATTCATATTTTATTCAAAATCAAACGCAAGACTTGTTCGGTCAATGTTTTCATATTTCAATGGTACAGATTTTGGGTAACGCATCATACCATTCATACTTTGGTAAGTATTCAGTGCTTCTTTTATTTTGTTACACATATCAACCTCCTCATCACAATTATTTTCACTGACAAATATATCATTTTCAATATAACCTTTAATATAACCTTTCTTAATATTCTTAACCAATAAAAAGCATACTACATCATTTTCAAGATTCAAGGCTTTTCCCATGTCGCTTATAGAAATCATATGGTATACTAAGCTTAATTTTCGTATGCCTTCTTGTATTACATTTTGATATAAACGTCTAACGATGGTATAAAGATTGTCTTTAACATAGACTTCTTTGTTTTTTACCAAAATATGATTGAAGAAGACTTTACATCCCTTTTCCATGCATTGAAATATTTCATAATACGGCAATAGGGCCTTTCTCCATCGAAATCGCTTAAGACTAAAAACATCACTCATGAGAAGAAGAGTTGTGACGATATATTTGTCAAGGAACTTTGCAAATGCAGTATTCGGACTCAAAATACTTGCGTGTTGAAATGCTTCGAGTGCACAGTTATATTCTTCATTAACAAGATGAACTCTTCCTTTATAATAACTAAAGAAACAAATCTGTAAGCCTTCAACAATTTCGTTATCTAAATATTTCTCACATTCTTTGAAAGATTTGTTTGCAACCAAAATATCACGTATAATGTTTGTTAAAACAACCACACAATACTTATTCTTTCTTTCTTTATTCGACACTAAACAGTTGAAAAATGTATGAACAGGCCAACGAGGATCATAGACATTCCCACTTAGCTTTATCGACATATAGTAATTCATCATTATTTTACCTATTATATAGTCGTATCTCCTTTCTTTACCGTACAGATTTGTCATTATTCGATTGTTTATAAGATTTTTGGCTTCTTCATATGATTCCGAAGAAATGCAAATTACCTGCGCTATGGAAATAAGTATCAATTCATCATAGATGGATAAACTGTCGAAGGGCTTTATATCAGCTGTTGTACACTCGGAATCAATCTTTTTTTCGTTGTCAATATATATATTTAGCTTTAATTCTGGGTCTTCAGTAATTATTAAATCCAGTAGAATTTGATACGCTGCTCTTTCACCTTGCATTGATTTGAGGGTATGTTTTAATCTTACATTTAATAGAAATAAATTCAGCCAATTGTAGATTTATGGCATATAATTAGTAAAAAGATAATCTATTATTCCCGCTACGTTTAATATGAGATTTAGCAGTTAATTATTTAAAAAATTATATATTAAACTAATTTTAAAAAAATACAAAAGACTTTGATGTATGGGTTAATTTTTATATTGTAAATTAACCCATACATAATATGATTAATCCCCCTTGTGCAAATATTAAACTTACTTTAAAATATGTCCTCTTATCTTAAATCTTCTTTTGAAAAGAATTTAAAATGCATTGGATTAAATATGCCATCCAATTTAAAATACAAGTGCAATAAAAAAGGAGATTATATTTTATTCTCGAATTAAAACGGTTTAGTTCTTAAAAACTATTATAATATCTTTTATATTTAAATTTTTGAGCCCTTGAAATATATTAGATTCATTTTTTTAAAATAAATGTTATACAAACAATCAACTTCTAATTAAAATTCAAATTTTACAGAATAAAAGTCTTAAAAACAATAAGTTCATTGATTTTTATTATGGGATGGATTTTAATAAATCCAGAAAAAATTATACGTTAAAACTTTAAATCATGTTTCTATTCACTAAATATTAGATAATATCTCTTTTTTCCAAACTAGATTAAAAATTTGCTCACATAAATATATATTTTTTTATTTTTTGAGAAAAAAACCTTAAATTAAAATCAATAAATATATAGTTTCCATCTATCTTAAAACTAGGTCCAACTTCGGATTTTATAAATTAAATAATGGAATTCGATATCCTGCCATATATTTTATAGCGCAATTTTTATTTTTTATTTGAAGAAAACCTTTATAGCCAAATCGTTTCATAAAATTACATTTATATTAAATTGGATATTCGAGAAACTGAAAATAATGATGATAATTTATAGTTAGTCTCTTACTAGTTTTTACCATAAAATATTAATTTAAAAAGTTAATAACACATATCTATCATTATTATCGCATGTGAACCCTTCGCTAATAATTATAGCATATCATATGATGTTAGGGGTGGATAAATTATTGCAATTCAGTGACAAGTATAAAACAAAGATTTAAACACACAGGCTATTATAATAAATGCAAAGTCAAAAGTCTATAATAGGGTATTTCTGTCTAAAGGTTTTTAATAATTTATGCAAAATTTATTTAAGTTGTGTTTCTAAAATACGAATCCTATACTATTAATGACTTTTCATCAGCAGAAATAATTTTATAAATATAACAGCATTTTAAAAGGTTTATTTTAGAAATCAACAAACATAAATCTTATGTTTAGAAAAAAACCATTTTAAGACTTCCGATATAAGATGAAAATTCATAATAACATTTTTTTTTATTGTCGCATATAATAATTGCCATGTAAACTTCAGAAAGACTATGAATTAATCTATTAAACGGAACATTAACTACATCGCGATAGCAGTATAAAAATAAATGTATTTTTTTATTCGATGGATAACCTCATTGGAATTAAAAGGCATCTCTATCCAATAAAGTATTCATGCGGTCATTAAGGATTGCGGTGATAGTTCTTGCAGGATAATAGTCCCCTCGCGATCAGAAACACAGTATTTGACTGAATAAGAGAAAATCTGATGGGATAAATACTATCTATATCAGAGCTCTTCGTGCGAATAGTTGAATTCTTTGTCGGTAAAATAGTAATCGTTGAAAGAATCCTAGATTGCTCTTCGAATGAAATTTCAAAGTCGCCGGAGAAGTCTGTCGAGATGATGAGAGATGCTAGTTATCTATTTTATGATAATGTATATACTTCACTTCTAGCTTAATTACAATGAATAAATTCTAGACTTCCACCAAAATTTTAAATAGACTTCTAAAGTATAGCAGGTAACATAGACAATTTCTTCGATTATAGCTTATCCGTAGAATAGGTATTTCTATTTGCATATAGAAGAGGTTTCTGGATTTAGATAGAGTTTTTTGGCAGCATTTTTGAACAAAGATCACAAGGAGTGGGCCATGCACAAAAAGAATTAAATTTCCGAAACGGAAAAAATTTCGTGAAACAAGAAATAACGATGAATGCAGCAACGTTTATGAAAAATAAACCATGCATATGATATATTTTGGCGACTAAGAAATTAAAAAATAAAGGAAGGGATTGCAGGAATTGAAGATTTTAGAGGAGGAAAGATAACAAATTCGATAAAGTATTTTAGGATTCATCCGTAAACATTTTATTTTTTACATGTGAATGAAAAAATCTTTCATACTTTTTGTTTTAACAATAAGTAACGAAAACGAGAGCTCCTTGATACAAGGGCTGATATTTTGCACTATTTATCAGAAAATATTGATTTAAAGCAGGTTAAAACACAGCAACTAACCAGGGAACAAAATCAGAAAATAATAAATGAATAAAAAACATCGTTATAATTATAATAATAAAGAGTACCAAATAGAAAAAGAAATAATGCTGTGTAAACTACTGGGTCTACCAGAGATTTTTTATAACCCAGAAATGCCGATTATTGTTTATAGATATAAAAAAGAGACGGCATACAGACACATCAATTCTTGTTAGAAAAAACATAAAGAAGCACATCCTTTGATGCAGAAACAGGCGATAAAGAAAAAAATCTAGCTGCATATGTATAAAAAGATCACCCGTTATAACTGTGCACAATTAAAAGGCACGTAATATATATAAATCCAGTGAATAAGTATATAATAATCGTAACTCAAAGTCACGAGGCATTGGCTATGGTAGAAAGAGAAAATCAAATACACATACAAAAACTAAAAGAATTGACAAATTTGTCATAAAATTTGATAATCACTTTAGAAGAATAACAAGCATATGCAATACATCGTTTTAAAAGATTATATCACCATTTATAATCTAATGTGGTTAAAGTTCAATATTAAAGAAATTCTACAATTTAAAAGATGTAACTTATTCCATTCACAAATATATCAATAAAAGAACGCAGCTTCATTAAAATTGCAAAAATACGTCAATTAAGGAAAGCTAGTTGACTGGTTTATATTAGCATAGAGAAAGCAGTTATAATATTCAGCATCCCATATCAGATAAATTTATAATCTGAATAACAGCAGGTTCAAAAGTAATCAGGTTCTGCCCATAAAATGCCTATAAAGTAAAAAATAGGCAATAATTGTAGACACCATATTGCACACTTATAGAAAAATACACGAACTAACATCATTTTAGGTAGAGATGGTGTTTTTTAATGTAATATCAATAAGAATATAAAATAATCTAAAAAGGTACTAATTGGAAAAAATATGTATATATACAGGTTATTTTTCTATAAATTGTAGGTAAAGGCAGTGAAATATCGACCATTTTATTTCCAGTGGATTATACATTGTATTTTTTTATATTATTATTAAACATATATATTTATATTTAAAATCGTTATAAAACAGATATTTACATCTTTCAGTATTTTTAGGTCTTTAAAACCAAATTACACCATAAGGTTAATAAATATGATATCATCAATAAAAAATATACATATGATTAAGTTCTTCTGATATAATAAAAAAAAGTAAGTATTAAGAATAAAAATGCATATACGTGGCTTTATCTTTTTATTTTAACTAAAAAAACACCAGTTATGCTATTTCTTAAAAAAGAAATATTTTATTTTAGCCATAAACAAAAGCTATTTCATTGATATATTTCAGATGATAAAATATGAATTTTTTTGTGGTTATTTTAAACCTTTGTGTGAACTAGATGTCGATGTTTATCAGAAAATCATAATATGATTTCTTTTTTAAACTTATTTTTAATGTTTTAAATTGAAATTTATTATATCTTTAAGCTTTGCTATATTTTTGCAATATTATTGACGATGTTCTAGATGATTGATTTCCGCTTTGTTTTTTTAGTTTTTATGAATAAAATTGATATATTATATACATAAACTTAAAAATATCACTAGATATTGCTTATTAATATTTAATTTTTAGGCTCAGACCTATATAATTTTATATGAAAAAAATGCATGACATCCCGAACACAAAAAAACTATAATTGTTTTATTTCATCATACACATAGTCTTATATGTGCATATTATATTTTTAATAGCAATACAGCTTGAAAGCATTCTTACTTTAGCTTATTTTTAGGAGCCTTTTTATTATTACAAAACAGGAAAAAAGCTTTTATTCTACCCCATATAGAATCATTAATGTGTCATTCGTGTAAATAAAATCTCTTACTGGCGTTTTATCAAAGAAAAGGATTGAAATTAGCATTTAATTTACAATGCTTCTGTGTTATAAATGTTTAAATACAGTTATCACGAAATTATATGTTCTATAAATCTTTTTTTTTATTTATTAAAATTTTGGGGGTAAACATTTTATATAAAAAAATTGTGTTGGAATTTATTTTAATATTATCAATTCATGAATAGAATAAATGTTTTCTACGAGTTCCATTTGATGAAACCTTGTATTTTTTTATGATTATAATCGGTTGTTGGAGACAATTTAAAAATGCTTATCGGCACATAAAAATTCAATTTATTTTTTATTTCATAGGTTTTTTAAACTAAATATTTACACGACGTATATATCTTTTTTTTTGTTTTTTTGATTCAAAATAGTACATCAAATTCTGAAGAGTAAAAGTTTACGGTTTAGATACCAGTTTTCTCTAGGAAAAAAAGTTGAACGGTTCTAATTTGCCCATGTCAATGGGGTAACCGCTAAGGCTAAATACCATATCTACTAATAATGACTTATAGCAAATGCACCTGCGTTCGTGATTCTAGGTGTTTCAGCGCAAAAAAATATAAGTTTAAATTAAAACTTTATATCCTTATAAGTCAATTATACACTAGTTTGGCTGTATCTCTTGCATCTAGCCTTAATTAAATGCCTTTTTCGTAATTATATAATTTCCTGACATGATAATTTTTATAATTATGTGTCATTTAATATAAATTATAGACTAAATATTTGCATATCACAACCGTAGTCGCATGGAACATTATATATAATAAATTCACCCTATGAGGATAAAAAAAATATGGAAAATAAACCTGCTCGTAAATAAAAGTTCCACGCATAAGTAAATGATTTTTTTCAGATAAACACAGAGTTTCTTATTCAATTCTCCTAAAAATGAATTCTTATTTTATCGTATGTATCGAAGAAGTGTTTAGCCTAAGATTTATATTATACTAAAAAGACACTTAAAATATAAAAAATTATTTAATATTAAAGCACAAATTTTTTCGGGTTTTGTTGGGTTGGACTTATTAAGGATCGCTCACATAAAAAATTTATAAACACTGTACATCTTGCAAAAAAGAAGGTTTAGAAAATATAAAAATTTGTATTAAACATAAATAAATCGAAGTTATTGCTAAAGATATTGTTGATTAGAAAATAATATTATTTTCATATATAACGATTCTTGTAAGAACAGTAGATTAATAAATACCATAAAATATATGAAAACCCAAGTTAAAATTAAATAATATGTTTTTTGATCAGCAATAAATTCATAAACTCAAAATTTATTCCCCTATAATTTATTTTTGAGTGAGTTTATCTTTTTTCTGTTACTTTTTTTACCATGAAAAACTAAATACGGTTCTAGAGATTTGTCCATCGTTATAATTTTTTATAAACGTTTACTTTACAATTTTTCTATAAATCAGCCCCTTTCGATATTTTTAAAAATCGTCTGTGCTTTTTTCTTCTTTTGTTAAAATTCTTAACTCTTCTATATACGAATCATGGCATTTTTTAGTCAATCAATCCCCCTTTATGACAATAAGTTTTAATTTATATATTTTGCTTATTTACAGTGTTTACAGATACACAAGAATAGATTCAAGATATCTTTATATTTGATCTGGATTTGAAATTTTTTTTGAATTCCTGTCATTAAACATATCACATCTTCTTGCTAGCTAATTTTATAACCGATGAGGTTGTATAATTTGATAATCTTTTAAAGTATATTCCCCTAAAGAGAAATTATCGTGGAACCAATCGACCTATAAATAATAAGAATATAGCGCACATACGATATTATTGGTATCGTGGATTCTATTTCCGTGGAAAATCTATAATACAGATGCTTTTTCAATAAATTTATTTTTGTACCTATTGAAATTTTCGTTATTAAATTTTTTTCCAAAAAAAGCATTAGAAATCTCTTTAGAAAATATTTGCTTAACATCTCTTTCAATTAATTACATTGAAATTTTAGGCTGAAAATATTATTATTTCAAGAATCATCATTCAACTGATTTCTTCGATTCTATTTTTTATGCTTTCGCTTCAGTTGGCATTTCTAAGACCTTAATATACAACTTGTGGTATTTTATAGCCATCTCATCCCATCGTAGATAAATTAATATAAATATTATATATTTTCAAGTTATGAGTGTCATTAATTTAAGAAAAACGAGATATAATGAACCAGAGCACATTCCTACCTTTTCGTTAATTTTTAATACAATAGTAGAACCGAAAATTCAGTCCAAAACCTTTCTAAATGCATCACTAGACATAAAATTTAAATTTCAGCGTTTTTAGATATAATTTGTAATATATAGAATGGGATGATTAAGCGCAATTTTTTCTATTGATCGTCCATTATAATATTGTTATAACACTCAAATGCGTGTATTTAGACGCCAATAAGATCACATATATTTTTGATTTAGTATCATTAATGATTTTTAAAACATTAATATCTTAAATTAAGGCATTAGAAAATAAATAACAGCAAAAAAATTTAATATTTAATCAAAAAATAAGATCTAAAATAGCATATGGTTTTCAAAAAGTTTATTTTATATTAATTTCATTTCATATTTATACAAAAGGTTTCCCTAAAACTATATTTAAGGTAAATTAAAATTTGCATAAAAATGTTATGTGGTTTTTTTAAATCCATTAAATACGTGAAGTATAATAAAACAGATTCAGAATTCACAATCAGCACACATCAAGTTCTGATAAAATGTTCTAAATGCAAATATGTTGGTCCTACAAAGATAGTCAAAAAATGCCAGAAGTTTTACATGTTCTGGACACCAGTCTTTAAATATAATTTGACAAAGTTCCGCCCGGGTTGCACAAGATGCGGAGAGGATTATAAAAATTCGTGTATAAGTGTTTATTGTGAGATTTGTAATCGTTTAACGACAAATAAAGATATAGATGTGTGTGAAAAGTGTCTTCCCAACTATCCGAAACTGAAAAAAGATCGTATTGCAGACATTGAAAGAAAAATTTTATTGAAAAAAAGATATTATATCAGAATCGCTGAGTATGAACGAAGGAATGAAATGCATAGGGGAGGAATATTGGGAGAGAAATATGCTAGAGAGGAATCTCTTAAGGCCGAAATAGAAAAACAAAAAATCAAGGAAGCAAAAAAACATCGCAATGATAAGCATGAAAAGAAAGGAAATAAAAAATAATTCATGAAATTATAAAAGTTATATTTTTTCTGTGCTAATCGTAATTTTTTATGAATTCATAAATTAATTACACATATATGAAACAAATTGGATATAAAATAAGGGTGCATTAAGGAGGAAAACCCTTCTTTAAACTTAGAGGGTTTTCTTTTAAGATTAGATATATTTTCAAAATCAACAAAACTTAGTAAAAATCGTTATCTTTTAATCATCATTTTTTATACAAATGGTAATCAATTATTTGAATCAAAAAATTTAAGTATTCTGGATCTTTTTTCATGCATTCGATCTAAAAATTCCTAAGATAGAGCTCTATAAAATTTTCATAATATGAAATGCCATTTTTTCCGTCAAGTTTAGTCTTTTTTTATTGATATTAAATCGTCTATTAAATGACCATACACCTTTAATTTATATTAGCTCAAACCTATTTAAATAATTAATATGGCGATCTCAAAACAACAAAAATAATTGTTATCTTCAAGCCATACTTTTGATTAATATTTTAGGGTATTTTGAATTAAATTCAAGTAAAATACTAAAAACAAGAAAGTTTTGACTTGATTACTTTATAAAACATTTTCTATCTTTATAATTGTGTTTATTTTAGGTGAAAAACACAAATTGAATAATAATTTTTTGGTATATATTTCAAAAATGTATCGTTTCTTTTACAATAAGAAAAAAAATACTAAAAACCAACGAAAAAAACACTACATCTATTCTGTCGTACCTAAAATATTATAAAAAGTCGCCTAAAAAATAAAAACAGCCAATTTTACTAAAATTTAAAAGAAAATCAACGAAAAATAATAAATACTATTTTTATACTAAATTTTTTGAAAATCAATGAAATTTGAAAACAAAAAATTGCTTTAAATTCAATAAGATTATTTAATTATATTTTTGGAGAACCAAGAAAAGTATATATTGAATCATCTCTGTTATGAAAAAAATAATTAGAACAGAATCTATTTTTGAGCGAAGAGAAAGCCAAAATGCATCATCTTTTAACTATAAATTTATGTAAAAGATGTTCAATTTTTTATGGATAAAAAATTGTCTAGAATTTATCATAAAAAAAATTCTTTTAAATGATATAAGCTTGATCATGTTTTACGATTGGCTTTCAAATAAAATAAAGTTTTTAGCTTAAAAAAAGATTGTTTGCTATTAGTTCATTATTTTGTGTTATTATGGTTATTTGAAGCCACATCGATAGTGATTTTATTTAGTAATATAAAGCTATTTATAATTATATGGAAAGATAGTATATTTTACATTTGAAACAAAATAGATCAGAAATTGCCGATAAATTTTTATAAGATTTCAAAAACCCAACAAGCGATCATTTCAAATTCTAGATACTCTTATGTATGAAGTGCATACATTTTATCATAATCATCTGTTTAAAAAATCTTTTATCCGTGAACTGGTATTAATCACGCAATAAAAAGTATAATTCCAAGGCAGTATTTTACTAATCGCAATTCATATCCGCCTACTGCCAGATCATCTGTGAAGTATATTTATCGCAGCAAAAAATAAAAAATAATTTTTTTAGCCTTTTAAATTTGTTTTTACGGTCAAAAATTATCCTAAAATATGTGTTTTGCATTTTTATACATATTAATCCTGCTCTGGCTCATTTTAGAATAGTTGTTATATTTTTTGAATATTTTTTTCTATTCATAAATCGTTTGAATTGAAAATATTTGAACCTAACGAGTATATTTGTACCTTTTGAATTATTTTATAATAGATATTTATATTCTTTGCGTATATTTTTTTGCTATAAAATATTTGATGGAGAAATATTAGAATCCTTCGTGCATATCTTTTCTCTGCTTGTATTTTTTAGTCAATTCATTTTGTAATTTAAGTATATTCTTGCGCTTGTAAATTATTCGAAAATAATTGTTTGAGGTTCTAGCAAAGTTTTTGGGATTATTTATGCTTGGATTCTGTAAAAACATATTATTCATGATCTATTTTCAAGTATCATCATATTTTTAATCTATCTTCATGATTTTCTAACAAAAAAAAATTTCGCATATTATAAGATCATAAATTGTCATCTTATCAAACACCCTTATGTTTATCATTGAGTAAATACCTTCAATAAATTCTATGTAATTGTATTTCTTCAACTAAAACCAATTTTATCTTGTGTTTACTAATATTAGAGGTAGTTATCTCTGGATAAATTACCTTTCCAATATTTTTATGATCATAAATTTTTTTCAGTGATCCGAAATATTTTAAAAATTTTAATATCGCATGTTTATCAATAAACATCAAAAAATGTTTATACTTCATATTATTATTTTCTATAAAAGTTGATTATAATTGTTTTTTCGATTTTTATATTCTAACAACCAAGAAATGCAGCATCAGACGATCATAAGGTACCTAAATGCATAAAACTACTAACTTTGTGGTAATTTGTAAAAAAAAATTACGAGATAAGTGTTATTAAAGATAAAAGTGGACTAAAGCATTGTTTTTAATAATTAAAATGTCACTTTTATTTTATTCAGATGCATATAGTATAAAGTATGCATATAAACGCCAAATAATATAATTTAACCTTGGAAAAATTCAATATTGAACAATTAAAAGATATAAATGTAATAAACTGTAATTTTGTATTAAATCTTAACAATTTTGAAATTTTTTTAATTAAGACATATATTTGACTCAAAATCATTAATAAATAAAACCTAGATAAATAAAGATGATCTTTTTCTTAATAAATTTTTTTATTTTTTAGTACCGAATATTAAAAAGCCAGTATGACTATAATCATTTCGAGAACCCACAAGACCCTTTGACTCTCTACCCAATTTATGATATTCTCTTTTTATATGCTCAAACATTTTAATCTCAAAAAATATTGAATTCATTTCGTTTCTAACCGCAATTGCTTGCTCTACATTTGGAATAAAAACACACAATTTCCTATTACTATTTAATTTATCATAACATTTTCTAATAACTGATTCTGGCCCGGGTATATCAAGAAAAATAGCATCAAACAGAGTTTCATCAGTTTTACAGAGAAAATTAGAAATACAATCATTTATTAGTACTGTATTTTTAGATATCCACGGTGCTTTTTTCGAAGATTCATATCTTTGAATATTTTTTTCAACGCTGAAAACTTTACCGGTTTTGCCAGCGAATTTTTCAAAAAAATAAGTAAGCGTGCCACTTCCTGTTCCACTTTCGAGAACTTTGAATCCATTTTGGATGTTTAATCGAAATATAATGTCTGAAATATCAGATTCAAAAAGAATTTGCGTCTTCCTTGTTAGTGTTTCTATAAATAATGACGGGTGTAGTTTTAACATAACTACTGTTTTGTATTTCGTATTAAACGTCTTGCCAATAATTTCTCTGTGTGATATGTTGAATTGTTTGTTGAATTCACCAGGACACAACATTATTTTTTTATTTATTGCCACGTATAGTATTACTATATCATTTTCTTTTATGGTTGATTTGCAACTCATCATTTATATGGCCACTAAAAATAATTTTCGTTGGTCTAATTTCTCTTTAATAGAACAATAAATATAGTTCATTTTAATTAAACAAGGAATATTATGAAAACCAAAAAATGCGGCCATTAATTAAAAAAATTAGATTATATTTGGCATAAATTATCGAATCCGAACCAAGACATTAAAACATTAAAAACGTGCTTATTTCAGCGATAAAATACCAGTTCTATTATCCTTATATATAATTAAATAAATATTTTTATGTAATTAATTGCACAGAGTTGATATTTGATTTCATTTGGGGATAATATATGAAATTTTCGAGCTCTTAAAACTATGTTCATGAATTTTTGTTAAAAAATTCCAATAAGAATTTAATTAAATAATATTAAAGAAAATATTCTCTTTTTAAAATACAATAAATTTACTATTTATAGGTATGAAATCCGGTGAAATAAGTTTGTTTAAAAATTTTGATTCGATTTCCATTAAAGGCACAAATTTAAATACCTGCATCATATGTATAATATAAAATTCAATGAAAATAAAATAACTTTTACTGTTAAAAACAAAAATAATCATAATTTAGACTTTAGAAACCAATGTAAAATTATACAATAAAAATGAATTAAAACAAAGATGCAACTCTTGAATTAAACATATAGACAAAATTCAAATATTTATTTTATTTAGGTTTAAAAACCAAAATAGTTAAAATAAAGAAAATACATTATATTTTAATATCATATAAAAATATACACAGGATTATTTATTTTATTTTATTTATGATTACAAACTGAACCAACTGAAATGCTATAAAATTATGTGTCATGGGATGATCGGAAAACCAATTAATATAAAAGCTACCTGAAATAACACAGATTCTAAATCAAATCGAAGCATATATTTATTTCATAGGATTAAGAAAACCCCTTGAACTAATATGTCTTGAAAATAGGTGATGTAATAAAGAGATGTAAGATAAGAAGGTATAACCAGTATTATATATATGATTTTCTGACTGTAAATAATTTCTTTTATGCTTAGTGAGATAATATAAATTTATTATCAAAATGAACCCATAAATAATAAGATCAGTTGCATATAAACAAAAATTTAGCCTTTATAAGCTTTAGTTTATTAAAATAAAAAAAACATATGCTTTTATTTATTTGAATTAATTTTACCCAGCATATACTTAATTTTCTCTCTATACTCTTTCTTATCTTGAATAACTTTGCCAATTTTTGCCTTGGCACCAATCTTGCCTTCTCGCCTAATTGTTTTCTTCTCCAAATTATCCTTTCGCTTTCTAGGCTTTGGCGCAATGAATACAGGATCAAGTATTTTTATTTCTTTGACCTCTTCAAGCTTTTTATATGGTTTTCTATTAGTGCTCTTTATTTCACCATTAAAAGCTTCATTCACACCAGGATTTGCTTGAAATAAACTTCTATATTTTAAATACAGATCAACATCATTTTCTTTCAAAAATGATTTTATTTCATATAAGTAAATTGGTTGGTGCCCGCTAGAAATCAATATTCCAATTATTGGAACAAAACGTGGATCTTCAAGTTTCTGTAATGATAAAAGATTGTTTATATGTTGATATTCACGGTTACTGAATGCTTCTTTTCGTTTTGATAATATTTCAATCATATCCTCTGTTAATTTTTTTGAATTTAATATTCTATCCATTTTGAAAGAAGGCCATAGTAAATCCATTTCGTATTGAAACCAAATAAATCTTAACAAATATTCTATTGAAAAGAAATCAATTTTGTTTTAACTAGGGATATATGATTTTTTAAGTTTTTTTTTATAGTAAGATTTGGAATTGAATGGTTCTATTTCTTAAAAATAGATTCCCATATCTTCATTTCCAAACGTATTGGAGTTTTTAGTTATCTATAAAATTTATGATGTTCGAATACGACGCATGTTCTAATCATAATGTGTTTTTTTAAATCAATTTTAGAACAATACGATGTTGATCGAATTTTTTGCAATTAGATCATAAAAGAAAAATTTTCGTAGTGATCCGAGTGAATTATTAAGATATCATTGTCTGGAAAATAATATAAGAAATACAAAATGCTTCACATAACTTCTTTTTTTGAATTTTCTAACGATTCACAATTTATTTAAGATTTGAAATCGGCAAATTTATTGGTAATCCAAATTTGATTGCAAAACCATGCGAAAATCGACCGATTCTAGATCTATTTCGATCATAATTAGTAAATATATATTTTTCAAAATTTAGGGTAAAACAACACAGAATTTAAATTAATAATGTGGTCGGAGTAATTCATTAATTCATCCCCCTGATCGAAAGTAATAAATTTGTGTTTTTTTAAACCCTTATGAAATTGTGGCTGCTTAAGAAACCAAATTTAAGAAAACAACAATTTTAATATAAATTCAACTCCTTCGTGCGTTTTATGATTCATCACAACAAAAATAGGTCAATTCTTTCCTTTATTCTGTTTTCGATATGTTTGTATAACTTGATTTATTCCGTCCTGTTTCCATTTAATCGTATTTGTATGAACTTCTATTGTGTAATCAAATAGAGAAAGTATGTGATTTATGGTAGTATGATCTGTAAAGTCATTTTCAGTCAAACTAAATCCTTTCCAACAGTTGAAAAGATTACGAAGTCACAGTGTACATATTTCTCCGAAATCTCGATTAAATACTAGAATTTCTATCTAGAATGACAATAGCGATCATTTTTCTTGCCATCGATCTTTCAACCATACCAAGAATCCAAAACCATATACACGATGTCCCCTATGATATTTGCGTTTTCCGAAATTTGTCACATCCTCTTTTATTGTAATTCGAGCTCCTCCTATTTTCTCTAACATATTAAAATATCTACTCTTTTATGCTATAATAATACCATATGTAGTGACTTGGGATGGAGTGGTTACAAAATTTCATAAACATATGTTAAGAAATTATATATCTCGGACGAAGTAGAAGCATATATGCAAGCTCTCACACTCCGCAAGACACTTGAACACATCTCATTTGAGAGAAGAAGAGCAGTTAAGAAGACAGTTCAGGGGAAGGTTTCAAAAGATGCTTCAAAGATTTGTACAATATTCCCAATATGCCGACCACGTCTAAATAGATAAAATATATTAAAAAAAAATTAATCCATAAATAAAAAACCTTTATGCTATCACATTTATTATTAAGAATATTGGCAATATAATTTTAAGAAACACCTTAATACTCACCATCGAAGAGTTTCTGACAGATTACAATTCATGTATATATTTTTGAAACACACTTGTGATATAACTGAATCGATTAGCAATTGTACTCTTAAACGGATTTTTTACGTGCTTGTATTGTGACCATTTGCATTTATATAATATCTACAAAGTTTTAATTGGATAGAAAGATTTTTCTACAACGATTACCTAGTCCATTTCATTCATTGTTTATATTTATAAGACTTATTATTTCTTCTTCATCTTTCAGCATCTTGCACACACGTATTTTTAAGCGTTAACAAATATAAATTTGCTAATATTGATTACGGGCACGTATTAGTTGATTTAGTCAGTGTGGTCTTCCGTTTAGATTCAAAATATTTTCTTTCTTGATGAATAATTATATTTTAATCTGCTAACATGCTAGAGAATATTATAATCTGAGTAGAATTTGATACACACCGCGGGAAATGTGAAATTTAGAATTTTAATGTGCATACTACCACACATTTGAATAAACCTTCTAATTTAGTTTGTTTTTTTCCAAAACAAATAAATTATAAATAAATACAACTTTAATTGGTATAGAGAGACCGTTTGATTTGTTTCAGAAAAAAAAAGAAAGCGAAACAAATATACTTATATTAAAAGACAAGAAGGAATATTTACGATAATTTTATCCCGCAATTCACAAATATGAAGTGCTTACTTATTTGATTATTTCTTATAATAACACCCAAAAGGTCTATATTTGACATTTATACGTAATTTTTTAGTTTAAATTCATAACATCCCTTACTAATTTTTGCTCTTTTTTTTCAACTCTAAAATAAATCTGTGTTTTTAAAATCTTCTTTATTTCATAAAACATCCATATAGAAAAATTAGGACCTTGATTGTGTGAGAGTCAGACCCGATTATATAGAAAAAAATCACAAATCCCAAGTACTAAAGCAGCTTTATTTACATAATTAAGACATTTTATATCGAGTTTTATATATAAATTTTTATTTATTGTGTTTTTAAAATATAAACATCGCATAAAAGAACTATTTTTGTTTGTATTTTTATATTCCACTAAAGATTTTATTACTATTATACCCATATATTTAGGTTTTAACATGTAAATAAAGCTTCAGTTAGCATTATTTTTATAAATTTTTACTTCTAAAAAGCTACAATGTCTACAGATTTATAAATTACAATATAGATTGAATGATGCATTTTCAAAACATTATAAAATAATTTAATGACAATGTGGGAATCTTATAGATTATAATAAAATGTTGTAAATTTTTAAATTGTGTACTAATATAATTTAACAAATTTTGTATATAAATTTAGAACATAAATTTGTCTTATTAAAACGAGCTAAGATAACGTTTTCAAAGAATTTATGCTAAATAATACAAAATACGGCTATATAATACACGATTTTTCGTTATTTCTAATTTCAGAATTATTGAATGAAATATAAATATATATTCAGAGGTTTTTGGATAAATATTTGCAGTCAGAATCAACAGATTCAAAATATAATTATAAGTTTATTATATAAATGTCTTCTGAATTATTTTTGATTCTGAATCAAAGTTAGTCAGAAATCGCATAGGAAATTATAGCGGAAAATAATTAGAATACCAATTTGTTCTATTTATAAACATCAAATCTATTTTAATAGTCTTTTATGAATTTATTAATGATGATCAATTGATTTTTGCGACTTGGAATATTTCTGTAGCAAAGAAGATATGCATCTCAGATAAAGGAAGTAATTATAAAAAAAAACTATTCTGGAAAAATTTAGATGTTATTCTCAATAAAAACATAATAATTGATGCTTTACTAGCTTGAAAACGATTTTATGCAACTAAGTCAAAGGATGTCTTTAAATGTATCTAATACTCGTTCAAAATTATATTTTTCTAAAAAAAGTGATTAAATATCGAGAAACAAATATTTTAAGCATGTATAACACAATTTTTTCTTCTTTTATAATTCTTAAATAATACATGTTTATGTTACCTCAGCAATAAACAAAATGATTTTATTTTATTTTTTATTTTTTTTTGAAAAAAATATATAGCCGAGAAATGGAAAAAGTAGATATTGTAATTTTATATCTAAAATAACATTTTTAAATCTAATTATTGCCTAAACATATATAAGTCTCATATTCCTTCCCCATGAAAGTCTTTTTACAATAGTAATTTTAATTATCCTTTGTTTTATACATTACAAACATTGAAATTTTGTAACAAGTAAAGATAATGTGCACATAGTTAGGAATGAGAAACAAAGAAAATATGTGTTTCTAGTATATTAGATATCATTAAACACAAGTTAAGAAATTATACCTTATTTCGTAGAAAAGAACATTGCACAACATCGCAAAGATATTTAAAAGAACATGATGTTTCAAAGAAAATAGAGGCATATATTCAAACTATGGAACAAATGAAACTCTTTAATATATTATTTTTAAAAAGAGGTGAGGTACAGAAGCGACTATAAAAATACAGCCAAAAAATAGATATGAATGTGTTCATGAAAACTTATAAAATCAAGCTTGAAGAAAAAAAATATAAAGTTTAAACACAAAAATCAATTCATTAATTAAATTTAGTGATTTTAATAAATAAAATCACTTAAATTAAGAATCAATAGCTTTAAACATAATTTTATGCGTTTTACGTGTATCTATGGTTTCTAGAAATAAATGGAAAGTGAAAAGATCCACTGCTATCATCAATTTATTACCGACCGAAACCTGGGCTATACTTACAGTCTATCTTTTTGCTTCGTGTACTATCATATATTAAAAAATAATTTACAGTCACGATGGTTGTCTGTTCCAATATTCAGCTCAATCGAAGCTTAAATGACTGCAGGTTCGAATCTTATAAACAGGATTTTCGAAATCACAAGAAAATTCTGCCGATTGGTTGCGGGGCATGCAACAAAGAATTTTTGTTCCGAAGAATTAAAGATATTTTTTGAATTTTTACTTGTTTTTTTGTGATGTCAATGCAAGTTGAATCGATTATCGTGCCCATGTGCTTATATTTCAAGGATTAACTGGATATAGTAAGATGCTTGCTAAGAACGGTGACACAGAATGTGCTATCATTAAGTTCGATGTCTTTTTTATATATATCTTTGTATACATACTTTTTATAGCCCGATTCATTCGTTTCACAAAACATTTGTTTTGGTTAATTGCTTTTAAATATACCATTATACCTTACGGCTTTTTACATTGCTTCATAGATATATAATTGTACATGTGTCAAATAAAATATCATTTCATTAATTTATTTACTGGATATAATATTTTAAGCTGTGATAAATCTTAATGCTTTATTTTATGACATCCTTTTAGAATTAAAAAATAAATTTTAGTTATCATATAAATACTATGTGGTTAATTTCTATGGATTTTATTTATACGTAAATTTTGGTATTGTAATTTCAAATTTTTCTTCAAGCTTAACTTGATCGGTTTTCGTTCACTCATCATGTCTAGACTCTTGGCTATATCCTCTTCTCTTACATATTTTTCAGCACATATACTCGCTTCAAACCTATTGGTTGTTAATTTATAACTACAAACTTAATATAGGTAAGTTTAAATTAAAATTATAATAATCCGTGCAGTGAAAATGTCGATATAAGCCATAAATTAAAAAGGCAAATCGCTGTTTAAACATATGTTTTTGTGTAGCTAAGTTATTCTGGCATTAAATAGAATAAAATTAAATAAAATAAAATAAATAATATAATATTGACATTTGCAATTCGGACTTTAATAGGCAGATATATATTTTATATCGATATACTTTTAACAACTTCATTCTAATAAACCAATGCCTTTACTCTACACTATCTATAGGTAAACCATGTGTTTCTGTTATATTAATAATTACATCATTACTAGGATCATTTTCTAGGGCGCTATAGGATGGAATATCTATATCCTCATTTACTACTACTTGATTATGGTTTACAAACAGATCAAATACCTCCTTATTATTTTGAAAAAATCCGATAGGATTGTTGGCAAACATAAACAAGCAAGTATTGCAGCACGAATAAATAAATTCGAAGAAAACTAAGTACAAAGAGACAAATGTATACAGTGAAACGTTTCCACATGCAATGACAGCAGGATTTCCATTGGTAATAGACCATCCAACATAGTTGAGAACACAATACATTGGTAAAAATGATATCAAAAATACATTCATATGCCCTAAATCCTGCATCTTTTTGCTGTTCATTAGTTGATCAGACTTTCTTGCCCCCTTCATATAAGAAACATTATCTGCATAGGAACTGTGAATTGCAAATTTGCTGTTCAATTTTCCGAATCCGTGAGTCAAAACGTCATATATCCTAAAAATAAAATTCATCACATTTGCAAAATACCTTGAAAAAATACCACTTTCTGGTTTAATTTCAATGTGAACAAACAGCCCTGATAAGAAACGTATAGGTAGTAACAATCCAGCAAAATATATTGTGCCTGAATATAGCAATACATCATCTAATGATTTTTCATAGGAAGCATTTCGACCCAACTTTCCGTGCATAAGGGATATGGCATATAGCTTTACTGTGTATAGGAGGGCGGAAATAGACCACCATTTGATGATAAAACTCAAAATCTTTCCCGTGTTTGTAGCTGTTAAACACATTAAAGACATTTCATTCGTAAATAAAATCACTGTAAATATCATAATAGAAAAGATTACACCCACTAAAATTAATTTTCTGGTATCTTGTTTAAATAGATTTAAAACCAAACACATCCATCTTTTAAAATATCGCATCCTTTTTCTAATATAAAATATGTACACCACAATCAAGCTTATAGCCATAAAACATGTAGTTGCAGGTAGCACATAATAATCATAGGTATTTTTTTTAAATGTCGTCTGAGTCGATCGTGCAGCATTTAGAATTATGTAAGTGGTAAAAACTGGAAATGCAACAAAACACATAAATGTCGTACATCGAACTGAAGTGGTGTAAAGTATCAATATTACCGCCACAGAAGTAAAGGCAATCGAAAATGTAATCCAAAAGGTCTTTAAGTAATCTACAATCTTCGTAAACTCAATTCGTGTTTCTCCTATACTTTTAAAATATTCCATGTATACCAATACGAAAAGAATTAGAAACCCAATGAGCCCCCATATGTCGTGTACTCTTTTTGCTCTGTTAGTTTGTCGCTCTTTATTCATCATCTATATAACCCTGTAAAATTAAATTATATTTATACAATTCTTGGAATATTAATCATGATCTACTTTAAAAAGATTTTTGATGAAAAGGAGGAATAATCAATGCGAAAATTATTTGTATTATATCACAATTTCAAATTATTTTTATCAAAGGCGACATTTATAAATAAATTGATGGAATTTGAATTTTTAATAATTTATCGTTTTAGATCATTTACAATAATCTACGTATTATTAAATTCATCGTAGTTTTATAATTTGGATATAATACATCAATAAAATCACATAATTTTTATTTATGATTTGCCCCAATAGATATGAGATGGTTTATAAAAAAATTGATTCATCAATCAAGAACATAAATCACACTTATTTTCATTAGAAAATTAATTTTTTTTTGGAAGCGCAAGTTATATTTATAATTACTATAATTAGAAATGATGAATTTATTGGTTGTTCTTTTATCTCATTAAAGGGGACAACCAAACTTAAAGAAGATAAATTATAAAATTAAAATTTATTGCTATATTATGTTAATAATTTCTTTGATTACCATCATTAAAATTATTGATACAGGCAATAAAAGCTCGAAGGGTGCATATGAAATTATAATTTAAATATTTCATCTAAAAAATGCTATAAATTACCCTTTCGGACATATTTTAAGTTTTTACGGGTATATTTATAGTTCAGAATTTCATTTTTTTACTTCATCTTTGTCGAATTACTTATTTTATTGATTATATAATTAGATAATCATCATTATAAAAGAATTTTTAGGGCTTGAATATAATATTTGCTTTTATAACTATGAATATAAAAAAATATATAAAATGTTGTTTTTGTTAATATTTGAGATAATAATTAATAGGGTAATTACTTTTTGTTGTGAGTTCTTTGTATACGAGTCGTTATTTTAATATTATCCCTATACACATCCCCACAATCAAAAATAATGCAGTTGATATATAAATATTAGGCAAAATAGCATTCTTTTCAATTAAATAGATAAAACTATATAAATTTACATGAATCCTTGGAATTTTGATAATGATCATCTTTTGTCTCAAAAATCAATGATAATTATTTCAAAAAAATAATGGATCGGATTAAATATAAGTAAAATATAGTAAATTAAAATATATTACCTAGTTTTTTGTTATTGTATTCTTAATTTTGTTTATACGTGAAATAATGTAGTGTGTTAAAATCGAGAAAACCATTAAAGTATTACTATTTCCAATAAAACATCAGATTTTGTTTTTATATTACACATTCAAATTTTTTAATGAATAGATGTGACAATGTGCATTAAAAAAGAAATTTCACAAATAATGAAGGTGTGACTATATATAATTCATTATTTTCATGCATTTTAAATTTACAAATGCAAAACAAGAATAATGCCATATGTGATTACTTGGGATGGTGTGGTCACAAAATATCATAAAAAATATGTTGAGGAGTTAAAAATACCGGACGAAGTAGAAGCATACATGCAAGCTTTCACACTCCGCAAGACACTTGAACTCATCTCATTTTAGAGAAGAAGAGCAATTGATGAAGATAGATCAGAGGAAGGTGTCTAAAGATGCATCAAGAAGCTGTTCAATATTCCCAACACGCTGAACACGTCTAAATAGATAAAAAGAAAATTAACCCATAAATAAATAAATTCATGGATTTTAAATAATCCCAGCCCCAATTTACAGTGTAAATTTATAATTTATAGATGCATTATAAAGCAATATATTTCAAATTATCACCATTACTAATTTAAAAAGAGGATTTTCATTATTAGAGACCACAATAAATGGTAATATGTATTGTTAGCCGAGTATTTTATAAACACCGGCCCTATTTTACGATAAGAAGATATCATTTTAAATTAATAAAATCCAACATAGTAAATTTTAATAAAATATAATTTAAATATACTATTTACAAATATTATTAGGTTCTATATTTTAAAATATTTTGATGTTTGCGCTAAGTAATAAATTGGGACAATGGGGTTAAAACATCAAAAGTCATATTTTAAGGTGTTAAGAATACCGAACTAAGCAGAAGCATGCGCACAAACAATATAATTGAGGACAAAAATCGAAATAATAAGCTTTTAAGAAGAAAGAAATATTTAGTAAATTGTGATGATGACTATGTGGGGAAAAGAAATACCCGAATCGTTTTGAAAGAACATTCTAAGGTTTCGATTGAACAAGATTAAATAGCTAAGAATTCAACCAAAATAAACCACAAATAACACTAGTCTAAATGTTTTTTGATTGAAATAAAAGTCAAAAATTTTGTTTTATTAATTAATTTAACTAAATAATGGTTTTAAATAATAAAGATAACAAAAGAAGGTGATATAAATATTATTTTTCCATAAATTTTTAAATTATTCTTAAGCTTAAAGCTGGGAGCAGGTGGTTATTTTTGCAAGCCTGTTTTTCCTTATGGAAGACAAAGTCAAAGGTAAAAGATAAAGTTTTTAATAAAAAAACAATATTTATTTTATTTCATATTCTATACAAATAAAGAGCTTTGATTCATGGAAAATGTAAGCATAAATTCCCAAGTTTAATTTAAATACTATCTAACTGAATTTTTCAGTAAAATAAATAAGTATACCTTATTTATACTTGTATTTTCTATGTTTAATACCCTTCAATCTCCTATAGATACAAATTTCACGCCAAATGTTATTTAACACAAGAGTTCGTCTAAAATCTTTATATATACTTCGCGAAAAAATACAATGATGTGTAAAATTAATGTTTTCCCCTTTGCGTATTCATACAAGATTTGTTTAAAGCTTTTATAATATAAAAGAACGTATGTATTCAATTTTATTTAGAGCCTTAAAAAGCATTTCTTCTTTCTATTTATCATCCATCATAAAGCAAAAATGTGTATTTACTTCTGCTAGACTAATTAGAATAAAGCAGTAAATTTGTAAACTATATATTAAGTTTTAATATACTTAAAGGATTGCAATTATTGTTTTTCATTTCCTTTAATTATAATTTTATTATGTAAATATGTAAAATAATCGTTTTTCCAATATTGAAAAGGGTACCATTTGAACAAGGAAAAAATTCCCTCTAAATATACTATTGCCTCAAGAGAAAAAAAGTAAAAATAAATCACTTTAGTTTGTATGAAATAGCCACGAAAGACAAGAAATACATGTTACATTAGGTCCAATATTTACCACCACAATTTTATTAATTTACATTTGAATATTTACAAATATATATCTCTTATAAAATTTAATAAAGGTTTGGCTTGTTCTTATACTTTAGGCTCCGCATCATGAAAAGTATTTTTGAATTAGACTTAGGGATAAAAGGCATTAGTTTAATATATCGATATTATTTAGAGCCTAAAAACTTACTTCATTCGATCTTATCAGTTCGTAAAGAGATTTTATACGAAATTTCATATTAAGGCTCTTTAATTTTAAAATTAAATAAATAAAGTGAAATAGTTAAGCGAAAAATCATTAGCGATGACGATTTGATTTTTCTTTCTTTATTCTGAAGTCTCAGTTATTTTAAAAATATCAGTTTAGAACATTAAAGGGTTTAAATTTTTGTTTTTAAGAAAGCATTATTTTAAGTTTGTGGTCCCAATTAATCTGTGAGATAAAAAAATTGTTTTAGGTTACTAAATGTGATCTATCATAAATTAATAAAACATAGAATGTTAATATATTTATTCGAGGGATAAAGATATAATGTTTGATCTGGTTTTATTTATAGGGGCTGTAAAAGGAGGACAGATATGCCACTTTATTTGTATAAAAAATATGCCTGGTAAAAATCAACACAATTATTTTAATTAAAATGCTAAAAGATTATCTATATCTGTTTTTTTCTTGCATTATAACTTGTAAAAAACAAATATGATTTTAAATACATTTTATAATCAATGAAACAAAGTCTATAAAACCAATAAGTAAACCATATAAAATAAAAGTTAATTTTATCACATTAACAACAAAATTGTTTAAGTCGCATCATTGATTGAATATTGTGCATTATATTATCTTTTGAATGTAGAAAATCAACATAATAAATAGCTAGTTTTGTAATAAATAATGATAAATTATTTCGTTCTGCTTATATTCTTTAATTATTTCATCAGATTTCAAAAGAGAATCCTCATGCTAGATTCAACAATTTTTTTAAAGAATGAAAATATTTACAATTACTAAAAGAATTTCGATCGATTAGTAAATATTTATTTGATTAATATCAGTTATTATTTTTTCTAGTATTACTTAATGGAATTAAAAAACCAGAAAAGTAAGTACAATTAGATATAAGGAAAAGAGCTTCACAGCCATAGATATTTCATCTGTTCAGAAAAATACGCCTCTAAAATCCAACTTTATTTTGTTTGTTTTTGAGATCTTATTTCTCATAAATAAGAAAATTGCCAATTAGAACTCTGCACAGATAAAATATTCTTTTTTCTATGATGGGTTTTTATATATATATATAGAAAAAAACACAATGTTAAATCGTGTATGCACACCAAAAAAATCCAAAAATCGAATTCATCATGTATAAATATTCCAAAAGGAGCTTTTAAATTGTTTAAGATACATGGAGTCGCATGTTCTATGTTTTTTAAATAAAAATATGCGATATAAAATGCAGAAAAAAAGTGTAAATCATCAACTATGAAATTCAACATGTTGTCTCGTTTATGATATAACTTGTCATTTTATTAATATTTATTAGTTTACCACATTCATTAACGATTTACCAACTATCTAAATCCAAATAGAAATTTAAAGACCCGCAATAATAAATTTTAAAAGACGTTTAATAAGCAAAATATGAAAATTTAATGTGTTTTTACTACTATATAACAATTAAGTCATCATACAGAGAATAAGCAGGATACTAAAGGTGATGTAATATATTTTTTATGTTTTCTAAACGTCTTAAAATTGAACACACCGCACATTTAGAAATATTAATAGATAACCTAAATACAGTAACACAATTTAATTTCAATATCTTTATATGCCAGAGTTTTTTAAATCCAAAAATAGTACATGCAACCCTAGATGACAAATTAATATACATTCATAAATATTAACAACAAAATTTATTATAGAAAACAAGCCTTAACCTAAAAAATGTAACTAATTAAGAATTTTAAGAAAGGTATTCAAGTTTTTTTAAAGGATGCTTACATTTTAAGGAAAACAAATTTTGCGATGTGGCTTAGAAAAAAAAGTATTTCGTATAGTTTAAAAAAAATTAAATAATCGAGTATTTGCTTTAAACATACATTTTTGAGGCCATATATTTGCAAAATTCTATACACTAGCTTAAACTTGATAAAAAACCAAAAAAAATACGTAAAAATAAATTATTTTTACATTTAAATAAAGAAAGACAGAAAAATTGCAGTTTAAAATGTAAAAGAATCAAGAACACAATAATATATCGACATCATATACAAATGCTTGTGATCATGCGATATAAGTTCAGATTTCTAAGAAAAAACAATTTGCAATTTTATAAATTTTTGAAACTAGTATGTTTAAATCTAGTTAAACATAATCATGATTTTCATTCAACCATCAAAGCCATCAATAAGTGATATCTAAAAGTTAGTCTTATCAAAATTTTCAATTTGTTTACAACATACTAATGCGATTTCTATAATACAAAATAAGTAGTCTTCAGTTTTTTTTGAATAGGTTCATATATAGAATTGGGTATATATTACTCTAGAGACAAAGTAATTTAGCGCTTATGATTCAGATTTCGTATAATGTTTATTATAGCATCTTATTAATATAATGTAGATTAAATTAAATTAAAGATATTTCAAGAGTAGAATTTTATTTAAAAATATTATGTCAATTTAAAATTTCAAAAAACATTTGTAAATGCATAATTAAATATAACACGGTTTAAAGCATATAATATAGAAGATATTGTTCAATTGATTCGGTATTTACGCGTTAAAAAATTCAGTAGTATGTTGAAAATATAAAACAATGATATTCAGTAGCACTGAGCGATAATAAAAATTATAATATGCTACATATATAATATTTTCATGATTATTTGTGTTTTTTTGATAAGCTTGTTTAAACTACTCGAATTATTTAATAATGATGTATAAGTAACATAATTTGCACAAAACTATCTAAGAGAAATTGAATACTTAAATAGATTCATTAAAATTGGCAAACAATATTATTATAGTTTTTTAAAAAAAATTATAGTGCATAAAATAAAGATGTGATATATATAAGAACTATACTTAAAGTTTTTTTATTTGATTAGATAATCGGTGCCTTTAATTAATTTATATGGTATAGTAAGAGTTTTATACTTGAATTCATCAATATAACATGGTAATTTAAAATGAAATGTAAAACTGGTGCCGTTTATTTCATATAAATTCCCAAATGGTATTATTATATTCCTAAATGGCAATAAAACGCATTATTTCTCTCAAATACTCCACAATTTCGATATTCGTTTGTATTATGTTATGATCATATATTTTTATAGAAAAGACATTACGATGGTTTCTTTCAATAAAAAAATATAGGTCCAATACAAAAAACGAAAAATGATGTTAACTATGAACCTTAAATTTTTTATTATATGTTAGAATCTGCCATTATAGTCTTCAAAGAAATTATGATTATTTTAATTATCTGAATTCAGCAATATTAAAATTAAGATTTTTTGTATTTTGTTAATATGGTCTTATATCAATTGACGTATTTAAAAAATTCATTTCATGAATCACACCTTTTTTATGCTGATATGATTTATCATGACAATATAGTATGGTTTTATGTGTTTGCTGCCTACTTTATAGTCAATTTTATATTCAGCCATAATAATTTTAAAAAACCTTCCATCATTTGTATATTTTTTAGTGATATTTATATGCCCTATATTAGAAGTTCTTATTTCAAGTTAAATATGATCAAGATTTATGTATTTTTAAGTTCGACATAATTTTTTTTCATTTGAGTTCAACAATTCATTCTTTCATATATTTCTATCCCTGTTACTTTCTTTTTCAGAGACCTTTAATATGTAGTGTTTTTTTTTATAAAGTCTGACGTGTGCAAAATTTTTTGTAACCTAGGAAATTCCGAAAAGTTTTAATTGTATTATAATTTTACCACATCTCTTTTTAAAATATGGTTTTATCCCCTTATGCATTTATTTATTTCTGTATCCCTCATGACGAGGAATATTTATTTAATTCTTGCAGATAATGCATATTTTTAGATGCATTTCACCCAAATTTTGATATCAGCAAAAATGCTTCAATTTGTTTTCTAAGTATATTTAAACTCTTTAATCTAATTTTTTTAATTACAATTATGTGTTTTCTTTTATAAATACAATTTGATAATCTGATTGAGTATAACTTGGGGAAATTTCACAAACTTTTGATAACAGTAACTTTTACAAAATTTTTAACTAAAAAATGTAGCCAATAAAACCGCCAAGAAAAACCAAGATGCAATTGTAAAATTTCTTATATTATTTCTAATATAATATACGTTTATAGTTTAATAAATTTTTGATTTATTGGGCTAAATACTGATTGCACCATATTACTATCTTTCTTATTTTTTTATAGCAAATAATTTGATGATGAATATGGCTGACATATTATAGCAATCTATTATTGTGGAATTAGACACTTATTATTCAGTGAGGAATGTTGTATTTAAATTCCCATATATTGATTGTGAGATTGATAGCTGAATCTTGATATTCTGAAGCTTCAAAAATGGTATATGAACAACAATCATATAAAATCTTGCCATAAAACAATAATATGACCCATAAGCTTGTAATTTATAAGATCAGTAGAGCCAAGTTCATATTTTGAGCAATAAACAAGCCACCCCGGCTTCATAGATTATTTTTCGAATTTCGAAAAATTGTTTTACACGCTAATATTTCGTGATTATATCGGTCAATGTGTTTGTATTTATTATATGAGGGTCTAACATAAAGGGAATTGTATATTAGTATATATATTAGAGCATTAATTCGAGAATTGTATAAGAAATTTATAGCATTATGTAAAACAATTTCTTAAAGATACTGTTGTATATTTATTTTCAGTCTTTATTTTTATCACCACGAATTCAACAATAAAGCAACTATTTATAAAATACGATAAACATTTTTTACTTTCATACATTAATTTTAGATGAAAACAGACTTTTTTAATGTTTAAAGCTGATTTCAAAGCTTCATTTATAAAGCTGTCTATATATTGTTAAAACCGATGAATACATCTTAATTCCATACAGCACCTTTATATGAAGGCAACCATAACTTTTTATTTTGATCTGACCAGATTTATATCTTACAACTTTTTTATGACGCATTTCTTATTTCGATCGAGATCATAACAGCATTAGATTCCATTTTTTCAATAAAAGCACCTAAAATATGTTTTATTGCTGTAATTTCTTCCAATAAAGAAGATAAATTTCTTAAAATATCTATCTGCAGATGGCTGCTTTATCTATCTAGATAACTTACAAATAACAGCATATATTTTGTAATTCAATTAGTTAAATCTTGCTGAAGAGGATTTCTTTGGCTTTATATACTTATTAAATCCAAAATTGGCATACAACCAAAGATGAGATGATATAATCTCTCCAATCACATATATAATATTTTTAAGTAATCAGATATTGAAAACTATGGTTTATAGTTCTTAGTATTGTTAAAAACACTTCGCTCTTCAGCAATTAAATTATTTTACCAATTAATTCCTTTATATTTGTTGATTGATATGAGGTCAATATATTACTGATTCGACAAACTCGATCTTTATGAAGATAAATGTTATAAGCTACATTTGATTGCTTTAAATTTTTCACTAAAACCACATTCGACAAATATATTATTTATGGATAAAAAATCGCGCACATTTATAATTCGCAATTTTTATTCCATAGAAACCATCAAATACACACAATGTATAAAATTTAAGTGCAAAAAATTAGTAAATTAAATTTTGTAGATTGCTCTTTTTGAGAAAAATTACCTAGTGTTTTCTTTGTAAATATTTTCGTTATTTATGCAATAAACTAATTTTACGTCCTATATATACGAATAAAATCCATTTTTTGATCTGTAAATATATAATTATGTATATTATTGATTTTCACAAGTTTGGTTAGCTTGTGCATCCTAATTTTTTTTATGTTATATTTAGATTTTATTCAAAACCTTATAACATAATTTTTTTCTAATGTTTTTAATGCGTTATTACTTCTTTACAAGTTTTGCAAGATTATTGTTGTATAAAGGTTTTGTGTTTTTTTGGCTCTTCAATTGATATAAATACGCGCATCATTTTTTGTTTTTTTACCTGGTTTTATCAAGTCTTTTTTAGGTCAAATATCTTTGTAAAATTTGAACAAGCCTTTAAATAAAATTTATTTTTGCAAATGTTCTTACGATTTTCATGGTTTTTATAGTTTGATCTCTGTGTTGACTTAAAAAGTAACGGATTATTATTTTATGAATACCATCTTAGTTCGCTTGCGCCATTATATGCAATCGTGAAATATTATATCGCTTCAATGATATTTTTTTTAAAAAACTCATTGTTCTCAGAACAGATATAATAATACCATCTAATTCTTATTGTCTTTATGCTCATTAGCAAAAAAATCTGTTATTAATATTCTATTAATTCAATATCTAATCATAATTCTATTGTTTGTGCGTATTTTTCTGCGGAAGTTGGAATCCATATGCACTTCATATACGGCCATCTTCAAGCTGAGTAAAAATATTTTTTTTTGTTGGTTAACTATATTTTCGGTCATTTTATTTTTTTCAAGCAAATATACTATTACTTTTTAGATTAGATTTGCGCTATATTCCTGTTAGTCTCACCATTTTTTTATTCTATATGAATATAAATGCTTCTTTCAAGACTTATTGATTTTCTTTCCCCTCTATCACTTTATTTGTGCGTAGATATAATATATACGCTGTCATATTGAACTTCTAAATGTACGATCTTAATATTTAATAGCTAAAACATACCATGCATTGCCTCATGGTGCCGTTTTTACTCCACATTTTAATATATGTGAGATTTTATTTTCAAATAAAACATATGTTCTCGGTTTCGCATTCTTCAGTATTGATGATCTGATCATACTTGTTATTCTTATTTATATTAGTGGTACTTGATTTTTCATTTCATCATGCAGAAAGTTTCTATTATGCGAAAAATTATGTCATTCTTATTATAGTGTTAATTATATCACCGCTAATTTGTTTTATTATTTCGCGAACTGAGTGCTCTCCTTATATTCTTTGATTTTTGTGGGTCTAATTTGATTTTATAACAAGAATGTATGCACATTACGAATTAGGTATGTCTAAACGTGTCTAAAAGATCAAAGATTTTTTTTACCACCCTGCTAGGCTATCTTCTGTTTTATATGACACTCTACAATGTTTCTATTCTTTCTTCAAACGATAACATCTTAATATATTGCATGAAACAAAATAAAGCCCTTCCTTTGATTTTATGTTACCTATTTTTAACAATCAAAACTTTTCAGCTAGTACAAGTGACAAGGTCGATTGGATTTTAAAAGATTTTAAATCGATTTTTTATCTTCTATTTTGCCTATTTATTTTTTTCTTTAGCTAAATCGTTTCAAAATTTATTTTTTGTGTTATATATCGAAAAGGGTGATCTTTTTTACTTACAGGCGGGGTTTTATCACTTTTTCTATTTTCCATATTAGATCCATTATTTGTGATACTGCTTTACCCATGATAAATATCTTATTTAGCAGAAAAAGCTTTTTTTACTTCAGAAATTCACTAATTGTTGATTTATTTCCTGATTCACATTAGTTTGCATACATTATACATTATTAGTTGGCTGTAGAAGTATAAATTCTTTTATCCGAACATTCCTTATGCGATCTTCTATTTTTGAAGAATTAGAATGCTAAGATTAAGAAAGAACGCCTTTATAATAGTTTACAGCCGATAATAAATGCTCTTAAAATGATTAAATAGTATTTACCGCCAATATTGGTTTGATTTAATTAAATAATTTCGTAATTTTTGGTTACAAATTTAGTTAAATGTTTCAGATTTATTCCTGGTGCACTAGTTTTAAAATTTAATGATATTTTAATATATCTTTTTATAAAAACATGTGCAATATTGGCTCATGCAACATGATTTTTTTGCATAGTTAGATCAATGTACGTCGGATCTTATGCATTTTAAGAAAAAAATAGTTTCTCGACTATGATTTTCGTATTTTTCCGGCCCTTCGGATAAATTATTTTTATATCAGTATATAGTAAGTGAGTTCTTTACATAAGATTTATATGGTGTCATGTTTATACCAGAATTTCCCATTATGCAATTTGTTTATGGGATCCATATATAAAACAAATAGAAATTATATTTACATCTTCCCGTCTTGATGTATTTATTTTTAATTCTTTGCTATTCTAGCGTTCATAAATTTTTAATTTACTTGTTATCTCGTCTAAAAAATTTACACATACACTGAGATATCAAGTTATCATAACATTACGGCAATATAATCATAGTCTATTATGTCATCTGTCACAGAAAAATCCTAATGTTCCGTAAACAGTTTATTGATATATTCCCTTAAAGTGCATATATTTATTAGGGTTTTACATGGCTACTTGCACCCGGCTTACAGTACCGAGTTGATTTTCAGATAAGTGTTTGCGCCATTTTGCCTTCACTTGCATCTTTATGCATACAAAATACCAAAAAATTTATGATTATTATTCAGATAGTTTATAGGCACATTTAAGCGTTCAATTAACATCATCTTTTGGATGTGGTATAAAGTACCTTGGAAAAAACATCATTATTATCTTTTCTTCTTATTCATATTTCGAAATGTTATCGTATTTACTGTTAAAAACACAGCATGAATAGAGTAACTAATATTATCGAGGCAGGATTTAATATTAAGGTAAGTATAAGAAACAAGGAAAAATTAAATTAAGAAGAAATATCTAATAAATTCAAAAGTAAAAGACAAATATTATATATAGAATTCTAGATATTTCATATTTTTTTAGATATAATTTTTTTAATTATTTTTTGCTTTTACCAAAATGAATCGAAACTCTGAGTATACACAAAATTTACAGATATATGAAATATATAATAATTCATAAAAAAGGATTGCATTTTTCACTTGTTTAAAATTGATACATGAAAACACTAGATATCAGAATGTGTATTGTTCAATACAATTTTTTGTATTACTTTCGTAAGCACATTTCCTGTTAACTATTAAAATTCTTAAAATAAAGTTTTAGTATCAATTATAATGCATCCAAAACCATGTATTACACTTTATTTTTCTATGGTATATTTTCGTATAGAGACTATTATAAAAACGATTTTTCATCATTTTTGACCCACGAATAAAATTGTGCAATCTGTTAACAATTGTCTTCGTTTTTTTTACAAATAGGTGATTGCGGTAAGAATATGCCTATATTTATATGATATTTTAGATTTCGTAAATTTTTACAACAGCACATTTTAATTACAAAAGCCTAGTAAACAGAGATTCTCGAGCCTTATGCATGAATTTAAAATTGCAAATAAATGTTTATTTTTCATACTTATAACATCCGCATGTAAAAAGTCTATTTATATCTTTAAATAGTTTTTTAACATGCAAGAGTTATTTCTTTCACAAATTTCGTCCGTTTTGAAAACACCGATCGTTTTTAAAAACTCTTTAAATAAAACATCGTCCTAATTTATATTATTATTTTCAGCTTTTATAACTATTCGATTTTTAATTCCCAATATAATCATATAAAAGAATAAATATTCGTCACCATCGGCCATATAAGTAATAATAGCCGAAAACATTTTTTTTAATCAAGGGTTATATATTTCATCTGAAAGCAGATTTACAGTTAGGAAATAAAATATATTTTTTTCATATTCATATCATTAAAAAAAAATTCTGCTACTTTTTCATTAAATGACACATATTGAAAATTGTCAATGGAATTTTCATATGTTACTCGAACATTTTGATATTCATCTGATTACATTTTTAAGTTTAACTTGTTTTTAACGAAGTAAAAAATTAATTTATGCATTATTCTACTGGATTTTTCGATTTTTAAAAATTCATCATTAAAATGTTGCTATATTCGCTATATTTTGCTCCTTATTGTTTCATCGTTACAGTTTACCCAATCGAATACACCATTATTTGTATCAAAATTTTATTTGGATTGTCTCCCTTTTTCGAAGTTCATTAATTTTTTCTCTTCGTTTCTGCCTCTTAAATGCATTTAGCAGAAAATTCACTTTTATTTCAGGCAGAATTTGGTATTTCTGGTTTCACTATGATTTAATTGTTTTTTTTTGGATACTCTGTTTTCTGGGAGCTCTTCAAGTGAAATTAATTTTTTTAAATGATTTTGACGATTTCAATTATATTTTAGATAGTTGTACTGTATTTGTCTTGCAACATTATATAGATCCTCAAGGATTGTTTTACACTTTTATAGAATGCCATTTTCATCTTATAAAATTATTTATCTCCTATTTTCCACGTTCCTCGCCGTTTTATTGATAAAACGAATTATATTTTATAAAAATTTTCTTATTCACTAATTGTTTGTTGTGGTTGGATTTTTGTCGTTTTTTTATCAAGCTAAATATATTTAATTATTTGGAATTTGGTGTTAAATAAAAAACAATGTTGCTTTATAATCCTCTCAATTCATAAAACATATCGTTTTTTATGATATTGAGCACCTATATATGTTAAATCATCATCGATTGAATTTTTCTAATAAAAGAAAACCTTGAAAGTCGAAATATAATTAAAAATATTTCTTGCAATATGCTAGTGATGGTTCTTATAAATATAAAGGTATTTACAGATTTAAGATGGTCAAAAATAAATTATTACATAACATTTTTTCTCCATAATATATTATTATTATTCGTATCTTTGACTTTGTGTTTTAAGATTTATGAATTTATATTCTATACTAGCTATGTATCCAATTTTATTTATCTGTATTTATAGTCTTATTTACTAACGTTATTTTTTTATGATCAAGAATCCGAAATTCATTTTAGGCTCATTATGTATCACTTTTTTTTGGATATTTATTTTTGGGGTATTTTTCTTTTTATCGATTTTTTCTATTATGACGTGTTCAGCGTGTTGGGAATATTGCACAACTCCTTGATGCATCTTTTAACACCTTCCATTGATCTATCTTCATCAACTGCTCTTATTCTTTCAAATGAGATGAGTTCAAGTGTCTTGCGGAGTGTGAGAGCTTGCATGCATGCTTGTACTTTGTCCGGGATTTTTAACTCCTTATGATATTTTTTATGGTATTTCGTAACCACCCCATTCCAAGTCATCACATATGGTATTATTCTTGTTTTACATTTGTAAACTAAACCAAGTTATCTCGCCAAGATGTCATACTTCCTATATTTTAAATTCTTAACTTCGGTTAAGTTATCAAGGCTAGTTATACATATTTCAATCAGCGTAATCATATTTTCTTTTTTATCGTATAGAAAAATAACAGTTTCATTTTGTTTGATTAAAATATCTGTTTTAATTCGGGTATCAACTTTTATTTCTGCATTTTCGTTTTCGCAGATCTCTTGTACTGAGTAGTTCTGATCTTATTGGTTTTCTTGGAGTTGTATCGTCTTGATAGGAGGAAATGAAGACATCTTACGATTTATTGTGTCTTCGCGTGATATCATGCCCTATTATTTTTTTGCATCTTTTTGCAAGGTTATCAATTGTTTTCATGGGTTCTTTAAAATGTGTGCATTTAATCCTCTTACCGAAAAACACATTTCTGTCTTGAATAAAACAGAATTTTCCTTCTTCACTTGGTTTAATGTTGCCATCTTTTATCCATCTCGATGATCCAACAATATCAACCATATCATTATTCTTAGCTTCAAAAAGTTTTTGGTGTAATGGTTTTTCTTTTATTTTACACAATAGACTTTCTTGCTGCTTTTTCGCCAGTGTTTCGGAGTCGGTGATATTAGTATGATATTTATTTTTAAGATATTCTTACATTAATTAGAGATGTGTCTTGTTATCTTTTTCTACTTTTAGAATCGCGGCCCTCCTCGGTGAGCTGTTTTTACAGTTTTCAAGCAGATTTTTTTAGCTGGTACATCTTCTCAGCTTTAAATTCTATATTACATAGCCCACGTCCTAGTTCATTTCTCTTTATATATAATCTTTGTTTATTACTAGGCTGGAGGTGAATGGAAAATTCGTTTAAAATGACGCTTATCTTATCATCAAGTTTGATGTATTCTTCTGGTTCTAATTTTAATACGCCTATGTGATAATTTATGAGTGACGTTGCATGTTCATTAATGACTTTAAATAAATTCCCGGCATTAAGTTTAGTCTTACATAAATTTCTTATTCGATTAAATATTTGTTCTGCAATTATATCTATAGTTTCTTGCTTTAGCTCTGATTTGCTATTCTCAATTACCCCAAGATATTTGTAGGCTGCCGGGCCTTCTATAAATGTTGCTACATCTGCACATATTTCATGGTTAGTGGCTGACTTGTTTTTGTTTGTTTCAAGGCCTACTGCATTAAAGAAGATTAGTGTTTCGTCCGTCATGAGTTATAGTGTTTCTGGTGTTTTTGATATTAATTTGAGGTCATCTATGAAGAGTAGGTGATTTGTTGTATATGAGTTATCATCGTTCAGTATACTCACCCCTGGAAAGCGTTCATTTTATTATCTTCTCTGGGGATCAATACATAGAACGAATAAAAAAAGTTACAGACTGTCTCCCAGTAGTATTCCCTTATTTATTTTTAAATACATGATTTCTTCTCCATTCAACCTTAAAGATATACTTCACTTACTTGTTTTTTTTTATAAAAGACGTATTCCATGTTTGTATATACAAATTTATAATACATGCATGTAAGCAGTTATGTTCTATTGAGTCAAACGCTTTTTTTACATCAATACACGTCGTATATAGATTATTGTCTTGCTCTTTATTTATCGCAATATTAATAAGAGCTTGTTCTTTTGCTGCTTGAACGCGCCTTATTGTTCCTAACTGATTTTCTACAATTAATTCCTAAGTCTTAATTTCATACTAAATGATTTCATAAACGTTTTTGTCGTTAACTTCTATAAATTAGACATACATGTGATTGGTCTGAATTCATTTCCTATCTTGACATCTTCTTTTAGTATAAGATATGTGTACCTGTTTAAAACTTTTCTTCCTGATTTTTATTTTCCAAAAATTCCTCCGATATAATCTGATATATGAATTTATGCAGGCTCGTCATTTTTTTAATGAAGAAATTAAAGATTTCATCTGGTCCAGCAGCTTTCCAGTTTGACTGTGATTTTATTATATTATCAAATACAACCTTTATATTAAAGCTTTTTTTCCTGTTTTTGTATTGGTAAGAATGGGAATAGGTAATCGTTATAATTATTTTCGTTGTGATTTTCCGTACCTTTTTCCCACATTTTCATCTATAATTTTTTGATTTGTTTATTTGTCGCTTCAATTGTATAATTTTTGTTTTAATCAATTCCCTGTAAAAAAAGTCTTCTATTAAGCTCAAAGCAGTTATTTTCTCTGGTAAAGTCACATATTTTTTTGTACTGCTTCATCTTTTTCTTAAAGTTTCTGAGCTTTTCCGTATAAACATTAAACATTGTTTTCAAAGTATCATCTATGTCTAGGATCATGTTTCTTGATAGCATTAATTTCTTAATTTTTTTACTTCCTCTTCTTTAACTTCCCTGCGTTTATTTTTATAAAATTCTAGTACATCTCTTATTCTTTCCAAAAGCTCAATTTTTTCTAAAATATATTGATTGTCCCTTTTCGATTTTTTGTGAGGCGTTTGTAAGTCTGTTGTGCGGTTTGTAGCAATACTGCAACATCGGACATATTCTTGGGATTCTGGATGGATTTAATTGTCCCTATTATCATATTAATAGTTTCGAGAATATTAGGGTCAACTTTGTAGTATGGAATTTTTCTTGTCCTTTCAAATTCAACGATATTTGCCTTTTTTAAGCTTTCGTATATTTCATTGAATTCCCTTCTACACAAGTCGACTCTTCTATACACTTCAATTCCAAAATAGGATGAATCACTTAATTTTGCTCTTTTTGACTTTTTGGCATCAAATCTTTTGATAACCGACTTCCTTACATTTTTGTTTATTAATATTCCAATCGCTCTTCTTTTGAGTTCTTGTCGGGACAAATTACATTGGAATTTTCCGTTGTATTATTTTTGAAGTTTCTCCCATCCGAAGCGTGGCATACGATGGAAGCGTATTAGTATTGCCGCATAGGCATCTTGAACCCATTCATCCAAAGAAGATTCTGTTGACGTAAAGATCGATTCTAACGCCTGATGCCTTGTTTGTGTTTTAAAGGAGGTTTGCGCATGTTTCAATGCAAACACATCTTTTTACCCGGTTACAGCCGCAGTTTCGCATGATTTGTCTTTATAGTGCTCTGCTTCTTATTTTTCTGTTTCACCCATTTTTTTGGACTTTAAATGATATTTATGTTGTTTTTATAGTCATAATTTCAAATTCTGCTTATTTAAATCTTATTTTTTGGTGCCAAATACGCATATATGCATTAGTTCATTTGAATTTAACTTATATTTTTTTTACTTAAGTTAATACTACTTCGCTTCTTGAACTTGTATAATTTGAAATTGAATCGAAGATGACCGCAAGTATAATGATATAGAAAATAATAAAAAGGAAACAAACGTGCAAAACTATCTGTTTATCACGCATATGATGTTTTCTGGCTTTATTAAAGACACGTGACAAAAACGAATTTTTGTATTCTTCTCAACATTAAAACTTTAAGTTTTATAAAAATAGAATAGACCCTAAACCTAGATGCAGATACCATAGTAGCGTAAAATCTAGGTGTTATATGAAAAAAAATATTGCAGGTAATGATTTTTTCACTTTTCAGCAATCTCTAAGATGCTTAAAATGTAAGGTAAATTTTATTAAGGAACTTTTATTTTATTTGGAATAACCATATAAAGAAAGAGAATTTCAAATAACTAAATAAAAAAGCTTAAAGAAAATACTATTTGAATGAATATAGACAATAACACACTTTGACTTTGTGAAATAGTAAACATTGGTTAAATTTGTCATAAAACCCACGTATATTATACTTATACGTAAATGCTGTAACTTGCTCTATTTAATTTATATAATTAAAAAATTAGATGGAAAAGAATGCAATCCTTATATTTAAAAGTTTCATATATCATTTGAGTCGAACTTCAAAAAAAATATATAAATTAAATATTCCATTTTTTATGAATCACGCCAGAACTATATTTTTAACTACTTTTTATTTGAAATCTGATAAATAATTTATCCTTTAAGCGGCAGTACATTATATCACCTGATATATTAACAAATTTTACCAGTTAATTTATTTATAAAGATTACATTTTAAAAATTTATATATTATTGATTTAAATTGTGCACAGGCTACTTTTTATATAATATCGCATATTATATAAGCATTCGATATGTGACTAGCTATTATCTATTTTAAATACATATATGTGTAAATTTCTTTTTAAGCATCTGTATATATTTCATATTTTAATTTATGATTTATAATTTATACTATATTTCCCTGAAGGGCAATGTTGCATGTCTACTACGATCACAGGTGGCTTCGTTGAAAATATGACATTATAAATTTATAGATCTACCAATCAATAATTTTGGATATGATATATAGAGAATTAAAAAAACAATTATATTTTAAGTTACTTATATATGCCAGCTAAAGGGCTCGTTTTGCAATGTAAAATCGAAAGATAAATAAAAGAATAAAAATCATCTTATTTTTTCTTTATTGACCACTCCAAACATCTTATTTAAAATTCAATATTTTATAATAATAAAATAAATGTTTTACACATCAATATATGCTTGTTTTATCATTATTCTCCTATTTTTAAAAAAACTCGGAAAGTAAGAAAATTTATTTAATAATTATTTTCTGGATATACTTATTTCAAATACAAGTTTTGATATTTATAGAAATTATTCTATTATTTTTTATAGAAATAATATTAATATTTCTAATTTTTTAATATATGACTTTAATATAGACATCCAAATATCTACAATTCTTCTAAATAATCCTTTGAACAAATTTTTTTGATCAAGCGTATTTATACAAAAAAAATCATATATGCAATAAATATAATGATATTATCCCCTTAGTATTGTAAAATATTGTTTTATAACATTATGAAACGATAAAATCGAATATTTAATTCAAAGATGCCTATTTATTTATCTTTTACTTATATAAAATATTCCTGGAGGTAATTTTTATGTTTTTTCCAATGTATTTTATGCTTACTCAATTTATTGTTTCGAATTAGCACCATATCGTTGTTTATGAATAAAAACTTAGTCTAGAAAATATCAATATTTTCAAACGATTGCCTCTGGGATTCATGAATGATCATTGCGAAGGCAAATATCATCTTATAATATCTTCTTTGTAAATAAAAGGGAGCTTGTTTCTATAAGAGCGAAATATAACCCAAAAGTGGTATAATTTTTCTATTTTTACTGCAACTAAATACCCAAAAAAATTATAATGTACATGCAGCATTTTAAAAATAACTGTTTTGCCATTTATTTAGCCTCTTTGTGAAAATATTTTTCTTATCACATCAAAATAGCACAAACTTTAAGAATTAGTTTACATCTAGGCATCTCAGAGGCCTTTTCCCTTTGATAAACTCTATTCCAAAATTATTTTTGTTGTCCTTATATTTAAGCACAATAGTGTTGAGGTATAGTACATTTTCTTCCTACCATTTATTCTTAATATTTTTTTCATTGATCCACTTTGAAGTATCTTTTTAGTTTTTGATATCATTTTTCATTTCGATTTTTATATTTATTTATATCCAAAACATTTCTGCACATCATCAAATATATATTCATGTATTCTGTGATTTTCTTGTATGTATAATAAATCATCATATTTTTTCTTGAATATTTTAATGGTATTAAGCTAACTGTTTAACTGATGCTTTTTTTCTTGATCTTAACTTTTCATTAGGTATTAAATTAGACATTTTCATGATTTTTGAGTTTCATACTGTATGTACAAAATATTGCTTTTATTGTCACTTGAAACCATATTATACCTCTTTTAAATCACAACCTGTAAAACATTTTTGCACCAACCTTGCAATAGTTTTCTACAATTTCTTTTAAACCTTCACCAATTACTTCTGTCATGATTTTTAATACTTAGGTTTATATCTATTAATATAAGCTTAGAATTTTTTTTATCTTAACTCAATCGGCGAATAAACATATATTCTAGTACAGTGCGCACATGCAAAAGTCAGGTAAGTTTATATCGCTTGTGTATATTTAATACACCATTTAAAAGATTTACGGCTAAATTTTTTGTTTTCAAAAGATAAAGATCGATCTTGAAACCTTTATAATAGAAAATACAAGTTTCGTATTACATATTTATTTAAAATCAGTGAACTCTCCACGAATAATGAATGAAAAAACCCTTGCACGTAATTAGTGGTATAATAAAAGGCATATTTTTGCTCTTATTGAGCTACATTCTTTTTATTCATATTTTTTTATATTTTTAATTAGATTTAATATCACGAATAAAATGTCTTTCTGCCTTTTTATAGTTCCATTCCGAACAATTAAACATGTTTTCGGCAGATTATTTTACAAATTACCATGAAAATTTATATTTATCTCTTCTAATGTGCAATACGAAATTCTTATCCTCTAGTATCACTCTATAAAATTTTTATGGTCGATAATACACACAAATTTATGCGTTCATCTTAAAATTTTTAGAATACATCAAAATAGAAACTGTTTGACAAAATATTTTATTTTGATTTATTTTTGTAGAAGAATTATGGTTTTAATGTTTCTTTAATGTTAGGATATAAACACCATCAACATTTTATATATTTTTTTAAAAGTTTAATGCTTGAAATATAATCAATGTATTCAGAATAAAGCGCTTTTTACTTCGAAGATATTGTATATTATCTGGAATAAATATTTGTTTTTTTCCCCAAAGATTTTCTTTTGAGAAAAAATATAATATTATCTATGTATGATGAACCTTATTGCCTCTTCATTCTCTTTGATAAGTTAAAATCAGGTCAAAAGCATGGTATCCATATTTGGATTTTATAATTCAAGCTACTCTTTTCTTACTCATGCATTATGGTTGACAAGTATGAAGAAAAACAGGCTAAGATACATCTGATTGGAATTTATCATAAATATTATAATTGAAAATACACAACGGAGCTTCAGGGGCTCATATATCTTGTATTAATATAATTCACAACTTTAAACAATTTTAATTCTTATAAATTTATGCCTTTATATATTTGTAAATATTCTATATTGATTTGTATCGACATGTATAATTTAACATTAATAAATCATTATATTCGGAATATATTATTTTCATTATATAATAATACATTTCTACCAATTAACTTGTTATTTTTTACGCATAAATATTCTTTATACTTCTTCTAGGCTCACGATAGAATCATCGATTTTCTTTAAAGCTTATTTTTTATTTATTTGAATAATATTTTGTTGAAAAACGAATTTTTTATGCATGATGAGTTGATATTAATACATCACATGATATATGGATCACGTGGTTAGCCACTATTTTATACAGAAAGGATAATCAAATCCGGTATTTCAGAAGAAGTTCTTTATTTATTTTTGCAATTAAATTATCTTAAAATTGTTAATAAAACCCAATAGTGTTATAAATAAGGTATACTATGTCTTTGAATCCTGTCATATATATTAAACACTTTATTTGACCGAGAATCGCATTTGAGTTCATATATTTGTGCAAGGCATTTATATACATCATAAATTTTGACTTTAAAATTTATTTTTTGAAATATATTTGACCATTCTATAGATAAATATAATTTACGTGCTGTTAGTATTACTATTATGAATATAAAAAAAATCGGGATTCCATTACTAACCAGAGATTTTTATAGGATCATATAAATATCATCGCATATTTATTGGCGATAGTTATTCTACAGAATGAGTAATATGTGATTTATCATAGCAGTAACATCGGAATCCTTGATAAGGACCTAATATACCAAGCCTTAATGATTTGCAAATTTATGATGTATTAATTCATTGCCTCGAAAAAGTATGAATTGGGTTGCAGATTTCTTTTTCGAAGAAATTCGTGCTATTTCCTAGAAGATGTCGCTTGCTTGCCCGATGTATTCTCTCCCTTTTTTATAAAAGATTTGAACAGAATTTAGGGTAATTACACTCCTATATGAAATATTATACCATCAAGATCATACTAACTAATTTATGTCACGTTAATTAATCTAAATAAATGAACTTAAATTTCTGAATAAGTTTCTCATCTTAATATATTTTTTCTATGCTTCAGTTAGCTTTTATTTCTTTTGGATGGGTGCATGATACCCCCTAAAACCCAATCTTATTTTTATGTAGATATATTGTGTCTATATATTGATATCTGAAAACCTTTTGTTTATTTGAATATATAATTCTGGTATTATATTAGACTAGGGTAAAGCATATATTATGAGATCTAGGCGTGTGCTGATATTGCATTTTCCGCGCAAATTTTTTTGTATAGAACTAAGAAATTTTTATAAGTCTATTTCAAATGCAGCTTCTTCATTCTGTAAGTAAATAAAATTATGATTTAATCAAACGAGGGAGCATTATAGCGCTAATATTCTAATATAATCAATGTTCTGTTCTGATCATAAATTGAATGTTTAAACTTTTTCTGAAAACGGGTGCTTATCAGCAAAAGCTTTTAAAACCGTTTTATATCTATTATTTTTTGCATATGTATTTAACTTAATAGTGAATCCAGATTTTTTATGATAATTCTTTTATATTTTTTATGTGAAAGAATACAAATATGAATGGGTTTTAATATTTCTGTCACCAGCACATAAAATCTTGATTGATTTTTTATTATTGCTTTAAAACTTATTCAGAGGATATTAATTATGTTTACAAGGTCTTGTATTTTTAAACAATACGTAACGTTTTAAATTTTTTCGATTTGCGCCTCGATTGGGTCAAAATATCAAACACTGTTATATGATATTTTATTTTCTTTCAATGGACTCTTTTTTATAGTTAGAAATTATTTTTAATGTATTAATAAAAGTCATTTTTTAAATGTGTGTAAACTACCACAAAAAAAATTTAAATACTTTTTTTTTGTGGCACATTCTGTTTTCAAATAATATGAATCACAAGATTTGTAAGGCTATAACATTATACAGCACGTATTTTCTCAATTAATGTTTTGATTTTAAAATATACATCTGGTTTTTATTTATATAATTTTCGCAGTTGATTTTAATTTTAAAAGAGGCAAATAAATATTTATATTTTTAGAAGAAAGGAAATACTTTCTTAAGATTTTGGCTAAGTTTTCCCAAGGAAAGAATTAAGAACAACCAGAGATAGCTTACGCTCTTTATTGAATTAATTGGCAAAATAAAATGTTTTTTCGCCTTTTGAGTATTTCTTCATTGTATTTTGTCATTTAAATAATGCGAAATTTCGGATTTGAATTTTTTTATTGAATATTCAATAAATTTCTAGAGTAATTCATTTATAATTTCTTTTAATGGCGAAAAGACTGATTAGATTAATATACTAAAATATTATAATGATTATTTTTATAAATTAATCTTTTTACATTTAGAGCACTCATCGATAATAAGAAAATTTCGACAAGTTAGTTTTAATGATATAATAGGTAAAAAAAATGTTGAGTATAACCTCATTAATATCTAATTCGGGACTATAAAAATGCCTTTTACATTCAAAACTTTCATCAATATGAGTTAAATTGCACAGTTGCAAGTTTTTTATAATTTATAATCCAAAACAATAATATTTTAGAAAATTAAAAAAAATTAGCTTATGCTTAAATTTACGATCAAGAAGAGATTTATTAAACATTTTATAAATAACTTATTAATTAATAAATATATGCCCAATTGCAATTAAATTAATTATTCTTTTTTTTCTATCAGAAATAATATTTTAATACCAAGAAATGTGATGTACTGATCGTATATTTAAGCATATTTAAGTTTTTAATGTGAAAATTCATAAATAATGAAATATAACACAAGAAATTGTAAAATAGTGAAATCTACATAACCGTGACAATATAAATTATATTAATTTTAGGATACTTTCTTTATATTTATACTGGTCAATAAACGAAAAATATGTATTATTTAAAACACACCATTCAATTTTTTAAACTATATTTTGGAGTATTCACGTTAAATATAGCAAAATTATTAGAAGTACTAGAATATTTCTACTATATTTTTATCATCTCTTTGCTTTGTATATTTTGAACACTTGATGAATACATACGTTTCAATCCAACTTCTAGAATATAAGATTCTATATAGCACGCAAATACATTTCAAGAATCAATGAAAAACACTATAAAATGGTAACTTATCTTAATTTTAATAATCAGGTCTTGGTTCTATAATTTTTTTTTAATTTAGATTAGAGCTTGGAGTTTGTTGGAAATGTAAGTATAGTAAATCGTAATAAAATTTGACCTAAAACTAAATTTTATTTGAAATATACACTTATAAATTTTATAGGCAAGTTTTGGTTTTTATAATATTAAATTTTTTTACAAATTTTTCAATCTTTTATATGTATGATTTTGATATAATTCATTATGATTACATCAGACAAAACACAATGATTGTACCAATAAAAATTTACACTTTCATTTGCATAAATTACTATAGTTATTATTGAATATAATTCTTTTTATACGATTATAATATAGACCACAGAAAAAGAAGTGTTTAGAAAATATTGAGTGGAATTCCTTACATTTTATTTCGTTAGTTAATAACAAATTTTTTTATAAAAATTATATCTTTTATAATTTCTTATAATAAATATCCCATGAACAAACTACTTATACATTTTAAAATTTAATTAATTTTAATGTGATTTTAAACTTTGATCAATCAAAAAAGATTGATATTTTGCAAATATCTATTTAATAAAAAAAATTATTGAAAATTATGATGAATTTTTACCTGGTATTTATAGTATGGATTTTTGAGGCCAAATCAAGCAAAAAGAATTCTTCATTCTTTATTGAGAATGTGTCTTCATATGATAAAATCCACGGGGAAATAATATTGGTAGAGACAAAAGAACCTATACAACTTAACTGTGGGCAAAATTCTACCATAAAAGACCAAATAGAAACCAAGTCTACATTTAGTGTCCATCCAAAGACTAAAATTTATCTGAAACACCCTGATCTCATTACCAAAAATAATTTAAAACCGGATGATAAATCCACAGCTCATATTTTACAAGATACAATACCTTTAGCAAGACCTGCTAAATTTTCACTTAGAGATAGAAAAACAGACACATTTGTTCAGAATTCGGATGATATGCAACATGAAGATTCAAAAACTAACTGTGAAAATAAATCATTTTCTTTAAAGAGCATTGAGACTTTAAAAGGCTGCCCCAATATTCAACAATTTGAGTCGACTCATAAAGAAAATAAAATAACTACACCAGTAAAAAATCATAGAAAACGGCGTTTTGTTGGGACATACTATACAGAGGATTCATCTGAAACAGAGTATTCGATGGCTAGGAATGATGAAGGACATAATATGACGAATTCAGTTAAAATTCGACAAATTTGTCGTATCAAGGTAGGCAGCAAAACGAAAAAAAAGGTTCAAACAAAAGATATTTCTAAGGGTCTGAAAAATAAATTTCTTTAAAGTAAGCCTATAAATTACAAAAGCAACCTAAAAGCTTATAAGTTTGAAATTAACATAAGATTACATTGCCGAATTTTATGTAGATATTGTGGATTCATGGAATCTATAAAAAGCTGTTGGGAAAAAACCATATTTTGTCATTCTACTACCATTATAACGACCAATAAATCAAAAGAAAATAATATTGATGGAGAAACCAACAGACCAGTCTTTGATGATTCAAAAAAAATACCAATGATTAAATTGCTCGATCATATAAATTCTTGTATAAATGTTAAAAGTGAAATGTTTAATAATGATATTTCCCTGTTGTCAATAACAAAAAAAAACTTTAGGGTCTTCGTAGAGGCATTTTTTTACAATAACGAATTCTTCGATACTTACAAACTGCAGTGCAAGTCTATTTTTACAAATAAAGATGAATTTATGAGTAAAATATGCGAAGTTGGCTCTCATTCGCGAAACAATAATCCTTTATCTGGTTTATGCTTTATACACGCCTTTGTAAATAAGAGGTTGCCAGAAAGTCGACTTTTTTGCGTTTCAGAATGTGGAAGATTTCTTTTGGATATATATAAATCGACTAAAAATGTATTGTATTCGCTTAAAAGTAATTTATACCCGGATAAAATCAAGGAAGAAACTGAAAAAAGACATAAATCCAGATTTTGTGCCCGACTTATTATCAGAAAACATAAAAATAATATGGGTACCCACCTTTATGATATCACAAATCATAAGATTTACACTGATCTATTATTAATTTGTGAGAGCATAGCATTAAAGCGGTATGATCAGATTCAAGACAAACTTTATAATGAAACGGTTGCACCCGTGTTCAATTTCCTACATACAGCCAATATATTTTTAGATCAATATAACCGTAGTATATTATTTGATGGTTTGGAGTTTTTGTTTGAATTTGTAATTTATTTATCAAAAGAAAATGCTATTTTACCTTGTGAATCTCTTTATACCAATTACCTTCACAAGCACAGTATAAAAATGACAAATAGTCTAGAAAAGTGTGTTTTTGGAAAAATAGGAAGTGATAAGATGAACTCTTTTTCTATAGAAAAATTGAATGAAAAAAAAACAAAATCAAAACACCTTTGAGTTTTACACGGAACTTCAGAAATATACATATCTTCTAAATGAAATTTTTGAGAAGGAAATAAAAAAATTGTTTGAAACTGTTTAGTCAAAATAAAAAATGATTCTGCTATCATACTTTCTATAAAATAACGAATGAACACGATCACAGAGATAATATATAGAATAAATTATGTGTGATTATATATGTAATACCCAAGGGAAAATGCATTTTGAAATAAATATTATTATTTATAGATCGACTTATTCATTTAATCCATGTTTAATGCAAAAATTATTCATTATAGTCAAATAAAAAATAAAACAAATAAAACAAATTATAAAAGATTATATGATATGTAAATTACTTCAGATTTTTTATATTGATGATTTTCTTATAATTAATTACTAAATTAATATTTGAGTAATTTATCAAAATACCAGCATTCTGAAATAACCTTTAATTCTATAAAATATGCAGCCACATTTATTGATGAGGATGTTAAGGTAAAAAAAACGGAAAATTCACTTGGTTGTTTTTATAAAATTAAAACAACCAATTACAATGAAAAAATATTTTAAGTGTGTAACCACATTCCAAGTTGGCAAGAGCACGTATCTTTTAAAAAACCCTCTAAATAGTAAACAAAACGGAAACATCTAACAATATTTGTATGATGATTTTCGGACATATAATCAATCTATAATTTTTCATAAAATCGATTTTATATTTAATTATATACGATTATTGGTTTCTATCTATCAATACTTAAATTTTTCTAATATATAAGGTAAATTTATTAATATTTTATCAAAGTGTAGCTTTTCACTTTAAACTATTTGAATTTTTTTGCGTTACATACGCATGGCCGTACGATATATTTATCAATGATTTGATAATTGGAAATTTAAAATTTAAAATTTTTTATATAAAGCTTATGATTATTCTATATAAAAGATCTGCTTTATTTCTCCTAAAGTCTAAAAACTTCCTCATGTGTCTTCTTTTTTAAATATTCTAAAATTAAAGCGTTTTATTCACAAGTTTTTTGTGTGTATGTTTCTGCAAGTATTTACAGCTTCCTGATATACGATTTTTGGTATTTATAACTATAACAAAGAATATTATGACATATAATCTAATTGTAGTCAAATTTAAGAAATTGGAATGAGTTCAAATGATAGAAAATAATATTTTCTTAGCTTCCCATTTCGAAAATTAATCAACATATATATGTAATCAGCATTTTCATTTCCATAAATACGATCAAGTTTTTCTTTTTATGATAAACAAAAAATATGTTCAATCATGTTATGATTACTTTATTTCTGATTATATATTAGTTTTTATCTTTATCACAGTTAACAGATTTTATAATATTTTATTATTTAATGTCTTCAGATTTTCCTTGATATTTTTTATTTGATTCCTTTGAAGATCGAAGCCTATACATTACAGCTATGTTATGTATTCGTGTTTATTCATGGCTAATAACTCTTAACATATACTTTCTAAGTGGTCTACTGTTTACATCCTTCATCAAAGTTTTAGTATTTTGAATTTTCCTCAAAGAAAATATTCATGTACAATGAAACAAAATCTATTTTTCTTTAGGCTTTACGTTTTTATTTTTTGAAAATCTTAAATACCCAGCTATGCCAATCGTTGGGTTTTTGTGAGCGCTGAATTTTTTTTTGTGTTTATTTTACACATTATTTTATTTTTCAATGGTCCCTTTTAATGATTCTTACATTTTTACATTTCTGCCCTTCTTAGTGATTTTCCTTTATCCGTGGTAGGGGTCTTTTTTTGCACAAATATCATTTTTTGAATAAAATAATAAATAGTTTACTCCCTAATTTCTCTCCCTATAAATAAAATCATTTTTTATTTTAGCCGTAAGTGTGTAAATTCTCTTTCATGCTATTTCTATCTAAGTTCATCTATTTTATAAAAATGTTTTGGTTCTAATTTAAGAACGTCTTTGTTGAAGTTTAGCAGTGCAATTTCGTTCACGTAAAATAATTTGAATAATTTTTTTGTAGCTAGAAAAGTTTCGATTGAATTCGATATTCTTTCGTAATTATTTACAGATTTTATAATTTTATCTTTGATTTACTATCTTATAAGATTACTGTATATTTAAATCCATTCAGTTCTTCCATAAATGTTAAAAGTGCGCTAGGCACGATATAATTTGTAGCAGATTAAAATTCATTCATTTCTAGATTTATTAAATTAAAGGAACTAATTGCTTCTTCTCTAATCATTCTTAATTTTTTTGAATTTTTAGAGACAAGCATAAAGGCTATCAATACATAGAAGTGGTTCCTCTTATAAGCAGATTCATATATAGCTAAATTTACAATCGGTCATTTTTCTGTGTGCATTTCACCTAATTTATTCATACACAAAACAAATAGAAATAATGGTAAACTATCAGCCAGCCCACCCGTCTATACGTTTTTTTTTGTTTTTCCATTGGTTTTATACCACCAAAATGTTACATTTACTAGTTATCTCGCCTGCAAATTATATCCTCACACTGAATGACAAATTTTTTCAGCACTGCTGTTATAAAAATATGAAACTCGAATTATACGTTTACCTAGAATCAATAGATTTACCGCAAGTTTATCGAGGTATACCATATTGTTTGGCTGTTTTTATTAGAGTTGATCCTTGGTTTCATGGGGATGGTGACAATGAAAATCGTTTTATACTAAGAGGTTGCGCTCTATAACTTTAAATTATAATATTTCTGTTATCCTCATTGTGAAAAATTTATAAACATTATTCTGACTAGTTATGGGCCTAAATAAAATCCCATTTAGGATACCTACTTTTGAAAGTAGGTATTAGATCGTTCGCAAAATCAATTATTTTCTATTTTTCACCTTTTGCGTGCATAGGTCATTCAATCGTAAAAAATAAATTATGTATTTTTTCATTTACTCAAGGTTTAACGTTAGACTGATATTTAGTTGATTAAAAATTACAAAAATATAAAAAGAAACAGTATCAACTTTTTATTTACAATTAGACACGTAAATATTGCCAAATAGATGCTATCACACGGTTTTTCCTGTATTTTTTTTATGCTGAAAATGCAGCTATTATATTTTAATTGCTTATATTTGCACGATAAGATAAGATAAATATATTTATGTTGTTTTTTTATTCTTTTCATTTATCTTCTTATAATAAAATACTGTTTTAGAGGGTACATGAGATAGGCTAATTTTAAACTATTTATATAAAATCCTCATCAAAAAAGTTCTGATACACATCATAATTTAAAACGCAACGATGTAAGTCCTTTACTCAAGCTGTTTTTGAATTTCGTTTTATTCACTTCGTAGAAATTATATACTTGAAAGCGCATGAATTCTGAAATTCTGTTAAACCATCGCTGCAAGCTACGTAGTATAATTATAACCGTATATTCACATATAATTTTGCTATTATAATCTTGAAGATTATTTCATTCCGATTTTTCATAAAGTATAAATTATGTATGAAATTTGTGTACAATAATGTCCATAATCCGCATATATGCATATATATAGAATGTTTATTATAATGTGAGTTGAATTTATTTAAGAAAATTTGCATGAAATACAATGACAGTACATTTATCATGTAAAATATTTAAATTAGCGATTCTTCTAACAGAAGAAGACAGAATAGAACAAACGAAAGAGTATGAAAGATTGTTTAAGTTATCTCAAACGATAACACATTCTAGATTTGAGTCAGGAACCATAAAAAAAGAGTGCTACATGTATTTTTATTCACACCAAGATCAATCTCTGGAAATAGACTTCAGTGAATTTGAAATAAAAATAAATCATATTATTGGGAAGATGCATAACAATTTAATACGACTCAAAATATTAGACATTCCACATTTTAGATTTATTACGAAAGATAAAAAATTGCTTTTAAAATATTATTTACGGTGGGAACACAAAGTACAACTTTCCTTCATGACAGAAGAAAATTTAGAAGATGCTTTATTGGCATTGAATAAAACTTTAAAAAATAAATTCCTATTTTTTAAAAAATTCTTTGTGGATATGGATAAATTGAATGAAGACGAAACTGTAATAAATATAAATGATTGCAACTATTTAACCAATGAGGATGAGTTGATTGATAAATTCAATTTTCTTATAAATAAAAGTTAGAATATAAAAGTAATTTATATTTGAATTACACAGTTTGAAAATATTATTTTAACAAAATATGAGTTTCAATTTTTTTTATATTTGAACTCTCAATATATAATTTTTATTTAAAAAAACATAAAAGAGCAAGCGAAAGATAGTAGTTAAAAGTTGAAAACGATGCATATTTATTACTGTAACCATTTATTGTATTTAAAAAATTCAATCATAAAACAATTTCGTTCATCCCGTAATTTTTGTATTTTAAAATATATATTTGATTTTTTATGCTATAAATTTATTTGGGCTATCCAATTTTTCAGAAAAGTGAAGAAAAATAGCTTTTATAGTTTTAGCCTATTATTTAGCATTTTTTGCATTCGTGAAAAACTATATAATATATTCTACAGAAACAATGCAAAGTTTTTTTACAATTTTCAAGCTGTTTACTTTTAAATGTCCTTTTTTAAAGAAATATTAATATCTTTAAATCCGAGTTTTGACAGGATAAAATATATGTATATGGTTATCAAAACTTTTTAAACCTTGTGTGATTAAATAAAGTTTTGTTCAAAATACCAAAAAAATCTAAAGATTTTAAATATAGGCTAATTTATGTATTATTCACATTTAAACCACATTTGTACAGTTATCTACTAATTAAACACACAATTTTTAGAATTCAAGGACAAAAAATATAATTTGCATTCCGATAAAAAAAATTACAAATACCGTATTCAATAATTTGAGAATTGGTTTATATAAGAATATATACAAGCCAGTTGGTTAAAAACCATATATACACCCAATAATATTTATTTAAACTTTTAACATCACAGTGAATCATCGATAAGCTTATTTATAGGGGCTTTGTTTTTCTTAATACGCCGTATAACACAAATAAACAATGAAATGACTTCCCAAAGTTATTTTACTGTTATCCAGATAAATTTTATAACCATATATTAAAAGATAATTAAAAATACAATATGGACAAATCTTTGTTATCATGATATCCCACAAAAAAACTTATTTTTACGATAACAATATAGTTTGCCTTTTTCTGTTTTTACTTTTTAATAAAGAAAATATAACCATACTCATTCTATATATTTTTTTACTATATTTTTAAACATTTATCATTATTATATATGTATCATATTCTACACAAAAAAATTCTTTTCAAATTTACTTTTGCTCGCGGCTTAATTATTCAACGATTTTTTTATTTTTTGTTGCCTCGATTATTGCATAAAATAATTAAGAATAGAATGAAAAAATAATTTCAGTTGAACTTTTAAAATTTTTGATAGTATCTTCACCTTTATACATATTTAAAAATTTCTAAAAAATTTAATAATTAGATTGAAATTTTATATTTTTTTCATCTTGATCTTTCTCCAAAAAGAGCATACATATGATGCAAATCCTATTTTTTTATCGTTTGTTTGATTTCTTATAAGTTTTTATAGAGATTGAAACGTTATATCGAACAATTTTTAGAAAAAATTTCAAAAAGCTGATGTTACTATGATTTTAGTAATTTGCACAAATGTCATAGACTTGTATTATGTTGTTTTGCATCTATTTCAACGATTGAAAGTAATATATTGCCTTTAAAATTTGGGTTGGATTGAGTTATGGCCATAATTTTAACTTGTCCATTTTTAAATGTGAATTCTTATTTTTGTAAAAAAAAATTCGATTATTCTTTTATTTTATGAACATATGCGAAAATTCAATAAATTTAAATCGTACAGAAGAGACATGTATATAATCGATTTATCCAAGATTAATTAAAATTTCAAGATACTAACATGTTTATCACGAAGTATAATTTTTTTATAGACATCATCAGCTGTGAAAAGGATTTAAAAATATCATGATTTCAAACTACAGACTAGTACACAATTTCTAACCGAGCTATGGTTTCAATTTTAACAAAAGATACCATTTGAATCATTTTAGAAACGTGAGTTTATGGGTTTAGAAATACACATTTTTCATTTTTAGATTCCTTTAACTATTTATTTTCTTTTAACTCGTGTGTTCAATTTTATTTTTTTTCAAATTAAAATTTTCGAAAGAAATGAAAAAAATTTTGCAAACATATAGAAGATTACGCAGTAAACTATATATTTTTTTTTACTAAATATGAAGCCGATTACAACCTGGAATTGTTTTAATTTATATTATTTTATATTCAAAGTGTACTAAAGTCTTGCATTATGTAACATTTAATCATAAAAAAAGACATGTATATCCGAACATCAATTGTAATATACAAAAAAAACAATTGTTTATAGCTAAAAGAGATACAATATTATAGTTCATCTAAATAAAAAAAAAACAAAATAACATATTTCTTTGCAAATGTATATGAACATTTTCCATGGCATTAGAAATGGAAATACAGAAATCACTTTCTTACACCAACATAATCTTAATATATTATTTTTTCTGTTAGATTTTTAAAACCCCCTCTTTTTGAATATAGTTACCATCAATTTTACTGATGAACGTATTTACTTAATTTTTTCAATCAAAAATTCATTTTTTTATATTCCAAATAACGATATTTTTCTTTATTATCCTTTCCAGAGATCCTGCCGCTTCTTTTAGATTTTTATAAATATTTATAGATTTCTTGTGTAAAGTAACATTTAATTAAAAAATCGACATTTTTTTCTTTGTTTCTTCTGTCATATACTCAAATACTAAAACGATATTTATATCATGCAAAAACTATCTATCAGATGTAATTATGCTATTACTGTAGTATCTCAACATTGATTAGTTTGTATCATTATAGTACTGATGATCAGCACTTCATTCAAAAAGAAAAAATCACTTTAAAATATTTTTATAAAAAAAGACAACAAAAAATCTAGTGTAAATCGTTATGGATTATGCAGATCACAAATTACGAGGGCTAAAATTCAATTTTTTTAGAGATTATTATACAAATTCCCAAAATGAATTTTAATGTCCTTATTCAATGTTGATACTATGATAATCTTGTATCAGATGAATTTTCATAGCGTTTAATTCTTTATTTTTTTATTTCATTGATGTGAAATATTATGTATTTTATATTATTGATCAGGACATATTCTTAAACGAAATTATGGCTGAAAAATATCAACCAATATTAGACTGAAAACATATATTTTTTTTATAGTTTTATCTGTTAAATTATATTAATAAATTTATTAACCACAAATTTTCCTTTTATAATTCATATAAATTTGATTTCCATATGAAAAATATTTGGTTAAGATTGCTGATATCATCTTCTATAAAATTTCTCTATTTTCTGCTTCTTTATAGGGCTAGTGAAGCCATTATTTCTTGATATATCCAATTGGCATTATTCTGTTTTATTTACCGCTTATGATACATCTGTAGTAGATATATTATATTTCTTTAAGTCATGTATCGAAATTTTTGTTTTATGGTTTATGATGACGCGGCTTAATCTTTTTCATTTACTTTGACAGGCCCAACAAACATATTTACACAATTGCGCAAGAAAAAAAAACAAAAAATGGATTTAATATGTTAATGCATTTCGCATTTTGTTAAAGTGAACTAATATATTTATATTAGATTAGACAGTTTTTTAGCGTGTTCAATGGAAAATTTTAGAAAAATCTAATATTATAGCGACTTAAACCCTGATACTAGTTACACGAATATATCATTTAAATATATAAAATACACTAAGATATTTTTGTGAATATTTGTTGCATCTTATTTAAGATATCGTTTTCGTTAAATTTTTTTTTATAAAATGTATAGTAAATAAGTTTATAATCACTTTAAAAATTATTTTATGCTATAATCGCAAGGCAAATTTTATTGATGTCTATTACTTGTTTTGTAGTTTTTTAGGTTGTTTTTTTCATAGTGAAGTTTCTCTTTATTTCTTTAATGTTAATCACATCTAACATAAAAGATTTTTTTATGCGCATAAAACTGCTAACGATTTGACGTTATATTTTCTACATTGTAGATACAATGTTTTTGTTACACGTGATAGGTTTCGAAACAACTAAATATTTATATTTACCATGTTCTGATGTAAATGAAATTTTAGCCCCCTTTTCCTCTGTTATTATGCAAAATCTTACATTTTCAAGCTCAAAAATATTTTAAATTTTTTTTAACGAGGTGTAGAAACTATTTTGGATTCTAAAAGATACCTATATCTTAATACTTCGAATTTGTATCGATATAGTCATGTCAGTTCGAATTTTTTAAATAGTACATCCTCCAAGAATTCCCTTTATTTAAGTTTACCGAATATGTGGTACACAACATCATTTCCCGATAAAATCTAAGGCTTTATTTCTAAAAATAAAGTGTTGTTAAAAACTATTGTATATTCTACAATGTTCTTCGAATTTCATTCAAAATATCTTTGTATAATTTCAAAAGCTATTATATTTTGAACACAATTAAACTATAAAAAACGCATTTTTCTATGAATTTTTTGTTTTTGATGTTTTTTTTGCTCTTCGTGTTATTTTTACCATAAAATTTTGTATTATTCCTAAATTTACTTTTTTGCTTTAATTCTGAATATATTCTTTTTTATTTTCTTCAACGCTTTGTCTAACATCCGCAAATACAGTTTAAAATCGATTAATATTATTTCTTTATCGGATAAAATATCAGTTTGACACATTATAGCACAAATTTGTGTTGATATTTTTCAAGTGATATATAAAATAGTCAAAAAGATAATCATATTATATTATTTTCTCGAAATTTTTAATGAAATAATATATTGTGTACTTGATTGATATAAGTCGAAATAAATTAATAATATCAATAAATCATTGATTTTGCATTTTGTATTTCGCCTTGATATTTATTAAATTACGAATGAGGGTAAAATAGCCCATAAAGTCTTTTGACTCTTAACACAAAAAATATGATGGTCAACTATATGTTGCCTGTATATAACGATACCAATATCATTTTAAATCTGCCGAAATATCTTTCTGAATGCAATTGTCTTGCTATATATTTGTGTGTACTAGTTTATTAAACCATCTCTTGCAAATAAGGTCAGTAGACCGATGTGTTTCTATTTATCTTGAATCAAATTTGGATTCTCTTTGATTCCAAAACGATTTTTTAGTTTAATCCTCTGTTAAGCATTGAATTTGGCCACATAATGCTCTAAAGTACTACCATTTGATGCGGTACTTTCCAAGGTTAGCTCATCAATAATTAAAATGCGCATAATTTCACACATCAGCAAGAACTATATGATTTTAAATTGATTTACATCATAAAAATGGAAATATATATACCTGATGAGGTAGCAGTCTCTGCATTTTTACATTATCAGAAACCGCTGCATCTGAATAAGAATGGCCAAGCAGACTGCAGAACGCCACGAAAATATCATCGTCAAAAAAAACAGAAACAAGTTACTGATTCATATTGTCTTTAAATACAAAAGGATACAATGATTCGCAATTTTCTAAAAAAAATTAAGATATTATTAAAACACGCTGGTAATATACCATATATAAAGAATAAATGAAATTATCCCGTGTAGCTCTATAGAAAATAAAGTAATGGTGGTATAATCTTGCTGATGTATTATGGTATTCCATAATTTAAAAACGGTGTGTGATATGTTTCTTATAACATTTTTAAAAGACCATTGTGCTATCTTTATCTTTTTTATTTTAAATATAATAAAAAAAGAAAAATTATCTCGTTTATGCAATATACTAGACTTTTAATTCCTTTTAAAATATCTTTTTTGTTGCTAGGGGTAATTTTTTAGATTTAGCCATTCGTTTACATTCAAGAATACAGAAAATTAAATTCAATATTCTACTTAAATAAAATAATTGAAATTTGAATCATCAAAATCAAAAAAAAATAATTTAGAAAAGTTAATATTAAAGTATGCTCAAAGATTACTTCGAATAAAACTTTATTGATTTTTTTGGAATAAAATACATAGATAAGAATATAATGAATATATTCATCAGATTGTGTAATTAAAAATCTTAATGGGTATATTGTTGTATGCATATTTAATTCTACAAATAGATAATATGATTGCTTGATATCTAACGCTATTATATTGAAACAAACTAGTTACGATGATTAAAATATTTTAAAAAATGATAAGATACTAATATAGTGGTTATTTAATAATGGGGGCATTGTTTTCATAAAAAAGTATAAGAACATTTGATTATCGATATAGAATATATAAACCAAGAAGTGACTGTATATAAAAATATCATATTTAATATAAAATAGTAATAAACTATATAATATATATACATGAAATTCATTTTATTACACCTCAGTAATCTCTGTCATACAAAAAGCTATAGAAAGGATAGAAATTGTGTCTTTTGCCCTTATATTTTCTCGACTGCAAAAAAACTGTTTTTGATTCATTAATTAAAAAATGATAATTTATTGATTGGTTATTTTTATAATAAATAGACACTGTTCTAATTTTAAATATGCAAAAATATCAAGACCGAAGGCTATGAAGCTGACAGTTAAATATTTCCTATAAAATCACATAAATTTTATAAAAACCTGGTCAATCCTAACGCATAATCTGTTGGTCCTAAAATCTACTAATGAACAAGAATTTCTTGTCTAAAATATTTTTATTAATTACAATTATATGTATTTCTTGTGTTTTTTGTATAAGAAGTTATTAATTAATTAAAATAAAATTGTATCTTAAACAACTATATAATTCATATATTATAATACCATATTTAATTTCAATTATGGTTTTTACTATAATAATTGGAAAAAAATATGCTAAAATAAGAAATAGTTTACTAGTTCAAATGGATTTTTATTGTTGTATTTGAGGATCTTATATTTAGTATTGCATAAAAAAACATCATTTTTGTTCTTTAAATGAGCTGAAGGGCGTTTTTTCATCTTTATAGGAAAAATTAAAAGATGCCCACAACCCAAATTCTTTATTCAGTGAATTTTTTCCTTTAAATACTGTATACATATAAACTTGACTTGAAATATTTATTATGCATTATATATATTCGTAAACCATACATCCTTTAATGTACCGATGAAGCCTATCACTTAAATTCCAATAAATAATTGATTTATTTGATTTTTCTAAAGTTTAAAATCCACCATATTTATTTTTTTAAATTACTTGATTTTTCTAAAACAGTTTATATATGCTTAATCATTATAAATGATATATAAATGTATTCGTCTAGATTAAATACAAAAAAATTTTTTCACAGAATACTAAAATATTTATTTTCATATTATACTACGAAAAAATAGAGTAATTGCCCTATAAATAATTTAGTTGAAATGTTTTATATTATTTATAAGTTGGAATATTGTATAATATTATAAAAATGATGTTTTTTTTAAATAGACCGAATAAATCACCAAAAATACTTATTTGATAGCAAGACTTAAGTTCATACACATTAGTTACATGAACATACTTTTTGTTACTTTTATTTTTTTGACTAATAACTCATCACCTTTTAATTGAAATAAATATAAGGGCATGGGCTATCTCTTTTCTGTGCATGCCGAATTATTTTGTACAAAAATTTAAGATGTTAAAATTAAAAAGAAAATAAAAGACTTCTAAAGAGTTTTTAATAAGAAAGGTTTTTTTAGGTGGCGGTTTCGAGATAAATACCACATAAATGAATCGTAGAATCAAAAAAAAGAGAAAAAATATAATAACTGTAAAAGTTATTGTAAGAAATTTATAATATGTACAATTTGTGATGAAAATCCGCAGTATTTGTTTTAAATTGAAAATTGAATATCTTTTACAACAAAAAACAAATTTTAATGTAAAAGTTCATATTATATATATGTATTTTGTTAACCAGATTCTTTCACTTTTTTTCTCAAATGAAATCATTCTCTCATTAATATATTTAAATAATTTTTGGTATTTTGGAGGATTTATACCCGAAATCATGAAATAAAAAAATTTTTAAACTAAAGCATTTACATAATTTTATTTTTATTGTTTTTAATATTTTCTTATGTTATTTTAATTGTTCATAAAACTAGTATATTTGTATATTCTTTAAAAAGAAATTTTTGGCAATATTGCATCCAATATATACATTTTAAAGCAATAAATTAAAGTTCTATAAAGAATATTATGTTTTCATTTTGTTTAATTTACAAATGTAAAACAAGAATAATACCATATGTGATGACTTGGGATGGAATGTCACAAAATATCATAAAAAATATGTTAAGGAGTTAAAAATACCGGACGAAGTAGAAGCACACATGCAAGCCCTCATACTCCGCAAGACACTTGAACTCATCTCATTTGAGAGAAGAAGAGCAGTTGATGAAGATAGATCAGAGGAAGGTGTCAAAAGATGCATCAAGGAGTTGTCCAATATTTCCAACACGCTGAACACGTCTAAATAGATATTATCGATAAAAAGAAAACTAACCCATAAATAAATAATAATAAATTTTTTCATTTTACTTTATTTTCGTTGAATACCCTCCAAGGTATATCCAAAAATAAATTGCTGTTAATTTCAATATAAACACTTTATCTATCTTTTGCAATAAGAAATATTTTTTTAATAAGAATCAATATTAATATTTCGATCTTGGAAAAGACGAAAATATATTTATTTGCTGTATTTTATGAATAGATTACACCTTATAAATTATATCATGATAGTAGTATTATTCATCAACTTTCTCTTATTCTAGTGACAGCAATTTGAATATAAAATATAATATTTCATGATTTCTGAAAATTATTTTAAAAATCAAAAATACAAAAGTATTTTTAAATTTATTTCGCTTGTATCCTTTGAACACACATGGTTTAGAGATATTCCTATATTTTATTTATTTATGGTTAATTTTCTTTTTATCAATTTTATATATTTAGACATGTTCAGCGTGTTGGAAATATTGGACAACTCCTTGATGCATCTTTTGACACCTTCCTCTGAACTATCTTCATCAACTGCTCTTCTTCTCTCAAATGAGATGAGTTCAAGTGTCTTGCGGAGTATGAGGGCTTGCATGTGTGCTTCTACTTCGTCCGGAATTTTTAACTCCTTAACATAATTTAGAGATATTCCTAGTAATTCTATTTTTATATGTATTTTTCTTATATAAATTTCTTTCGCAATGAATAGGTTGTAAATATTATATAAATAAGGCATGATCTTGTATATATCATGATTTTTAAAAAATTATTATACCATAAATTAATTAAAACACCAGCAAATATTTTTTTAGTAGATCCAAGATATGTATAGATATCGAAAAAATCAATATTGCTTATTTGAAATTGATATTTTTGTAAGAATCAAAAATTTAGTTGGAAAAATTAGAATATGCAGAAGAATCATAAGTTTAATTGATTTTATTAAAATCTTCTTTACACAATTCAATAATAATAATTCATGCACTAGACAATAAAATCGAATAACTTGTTCCCAATATAAAAAGATATTAATTATTCGAATTCTCTCAAATAATTTATAAAAATTAAAGTTGCTTGTTTTTTTAATGATACAAGAGACGAATTATTCATTCATAAATTTTGTTATCGCGGTTTAATCAAAGAAATCGAGAGAATAAAAGGTGCATTAATGACAAAAGGATAATAAAATAATTAGAAATATGAATAAGAAATATATTTTAAGTAATTCATCTTAATCTCATATATATTATTATTTATTACGGCATTATGCAGTGATAATGAAGAATATTTAGAATTCTAAACAAGTTGGGGTCCCAATACTAATATCCAGATAGAAAGAATGGCATCCTTCTATATCACAGTGAAAATTTAGATGAAGAAGAAGCAGAAATCAATTTATTTATTTACATAATCTTACTAAGAACGCAGAAGATCAGAAATAAATGAAGCCATAAAATAATAAAAAGTAGTTCCTCAAAAAAAAAAGTCTTTAGATATGTTAATGCATTCGTGTGATTTCAGTTTCTCTACAATATATACGAATAAATGGGATTTTAAGAGTCATTTAGTAGGTTTTCTTAAAAATTTAAAATCCATTGCAGAATTTTTGTGTTTAATCAAAACCATCCAACAGAAAAGAACGCACATAAAATAATTTATTTTGATCAGATGTGTGTTTTTTAAGGCTACCGTAATATATTTCTGTATATTTAAGTGAGATAATATCCTACCAGAAAATAAATACTGACAAGGCCATAAAATTTTTTTGGCTCACATATAATTTTTATAAAACTATTACTCCACACAAATTATTTCTAAGCAAGCAGCAATTTAAAGGCTACAATGGTGTTTTGTTATATTAAGAGGACAGAAATAAGATTTTAAAGATATTTTAGCGGAACAATAAAATATCCTTTATCTTTCGTTTTTTGTGTTTTACATTACGTCAACATAGTATTAAAAGCGATTTGCATGCATAAATGACCCAGATGTACTATTTTACGCAACAAGAAATATTGGATGTTAACATCACAGTTCGTTGGTGAATTATTAATTTGTAAGAATTGAATGAATTATATACAATTATTATGTTTTTTGTATGACATGTTTGTCTCAGTGTTTATTCATTTAAAAAATTTTTTTCTGCAAGATAAAAATATATTGGATAAACTATTTTATAACATGGTTAAACATCACGCGGATTGGTTAGAGTCTATTCTAGTATGGATTTAATTCCATTGAAAATTCTTGTCTGATAATAAAAAAAATGTGCAAAGGAAGTTTGGAGCGGAATGAAAAGATTCTTTGGATCCCATGAAGAAACACTGATACCTGGAGATTTGTGTACTATACATGCAATTTTAAGTGAGTTTAGATCTTGTTTTGAACATTATATTTACAATTCTCGCAAGGCTATTGAATCTATTTTGAATCCTTTTACAAGATACAATTCAGTGGGAAGAATAACACAAAAAATATTTAAATGAAATACTAAATTTATCAATACTTACAAAAATAGTAATATATCAGAGGTATAAGATTTTTTCAGATCTATTAAATCCTCAAAAATGTATATTTTATCATTAATATGTCCTTTGAAAAATACATGGAGAAGATAAACTTGTTTATGTGTAGATTTGGCATTTGCTGTTTCTGGGAAAGATGTAGAATCTATCTTAAAAAACCAGTTGAAATATAAGAATTCTCAAAATACGATGGCAGTCAAACAACTTCTTTCAAATTTCTTGATCCCATATATGAAAAGTTTTTTTTTGTATTTCAAGATTGCCCATTCATTATGACTGTAGATATTTAAGGGATGAAAATTTGGATTTTAAAAAAAGGCTTTATCCAAATCTGACTAAATTAATTGAAGGATATGAACAGAGTATTTTTAGACATTGAAGTTCTTTGCTCTTTCAGATTAATAAATAAAGAAATATACAGGAATCACATATATTGAAGTTTAAATGTCGTAACATGCTCAACTCACACTAAAATGTGGGATTCTATAAATTTATCATCATATAATTGCCCTAATATACTAGTTAAATTGATTTTAGCATTTAAAAATAAATAATGATTTTACGGACAAAAATGATTTAATAAATATTGATAAAAAACAAGAATCATCTCATGCGCCATAAAATATGATTTTGTTGACAAAAAGTCCCATACTTTGTGTACTAAGGAGTTGGGCAGAGGCAAAATATTGCATAAAATAAACTTATGAAATGATTGAATAAATAAGTCGATCAACAAAATTAATAAAATAAGTTTGTCTAGATGATCAGATTATATGTGATAGAGTTCGACTTTGCCCTATAACGTTAGAAATATTTTACTTGAACAATTTTTGGCATAGAAAAATCTAGTTAGTCTATGATAAAATATATATCATAGATAAATCCGATAAGACATTGATTCTAATATTAATTGAAACAATTTTATATGTAAATATAATTTAGAGTAAAAAAATTAGTAGTTCTTTAATATTATAGTAATTAGAAAAGCTAAATTCAATTATATATAACCATGTCTGGAAAAAAACATATTATAATAAGTTTAAAGTGTAAATAATTGTAAAAGAAATTGAATATTGAAAGGTTAGGATATAGCACCACCAATAAATCCACATAAAACATTCAGACCGAATAAACACATCTTTTATCTAAACTAAGTTTCATGATTTAAAACAATAGAATGCCAATCTTAGATGCATGAATTTATCTTAAATAATTTATATTTATGCCCTTTCACCTATTGAATTACAATTCAAACAATATATAATCTATAAATTATGTTCAATTAAGTATAAATGAAACGTGAAAATATTCGCTCGGCAATTTTTTTCTTAATTCTAATTTTTCTCCATTATATCACCCCTTTAGTTAACCTCTATCTAATTCGTTAATAAGTGGTCCGAGCGGGGTTAACACTCGTGTATAGAACATAATTTACAATATTATTTCACAATTATTTAAAGGAATGTAAACCATTTAATACTTTCTACACAATAAAATCAGACAAAATAATCATATTTGAATTGATGTCTTCATAAATTATATTTGATCTACATGAAGCAATTTTGATGTCTATGTATCCTATGAAAGTATAAAATAACAATCAGATGCGGCTATTTATTATGTAAATATTGACATCTATAGATGAAAATTTTTTGTATAAATAATTAATGGTTTTCTATGCTTCATAATGAGACCTTTATATGTTTTAGCTCCTTATTTATAAACATCATTTAATTCCGCTGGATTTATATCATCCCCGATAGAAAGAACTTATATTTTGTTTCATTAAAGCTTCTGAATTTTTCTTTCTTCGTTTATTTTTTGCTTATGTAAAAATTAAGATAACTCTTGAAAACATATTTGATTTATACATCTTTTAATATAATAGTATTTACGATCATCTTCTATGAATCTCTCCGCTCAATACTTATACATTTAAGTGTCTTTTTTAATCCTCTGTTTTTAGGTTTTGTTCAGATTCGGTTGCATCCTCAAGTTCATGATTTAAATTTGTGGTATTTTGTTAATATATCATATTATGGAATGGAATGTTCTATTGTCCTTGTTTTTTATCTATAAATTAGAATTAATTCATTTGCCAAAAAGACATATTTTCTTTGTTTTTATTAAATTTGTTTTATCTTTTCGCTGTTTCTTTTTCTTTTATTCGATCATATCTTTGTTTCTACCCTTTTAAAAATTATTGTCTAATTTTTGCTTATATCTAATCTGAATAAAATTGATTATATAAAATATTTTCAATAATTCCATGATCAAAAAATATACTTCATTATATTTTATCAAGGTATTAAAATTGATAATAAATGTTAATTTGATAAGTTTTTATTTTTATGATAAATATTTGTTGAGAAGAGCATACACAATAGACGGTTACATTATTGCTGTGGTAAATATGCGTTTTTAGATAAATAGATACGTTTTTTTTGGAAACTCGGCATCTGCACATTAATTACAAAAATCTAATAATAATCTATTCAAATGATATCAAATTAGCCCTGCAGGCAGAATTACATTCAAGTGAAATATATGAATAAATAAGTCTTTGTTTCTATGGTTTAAAAATACGGAAACATAAGAACAAACAATTTTAATGAAATAGGGTGTCATTGCGTAAATATTAATGACAAAACGCAAACATATTCTTCAATAAAAATACCAATATATAATTGCCCCGATTTCGGGTCGAATATAAAAATAACAATAAAATCAGTAATAATTATATAGTTTAAGAAACAATTTTATAGAAACATATATTTTTACATAGGCTGGGTGTTGATATTATTCCCAATAAATCGCTTAAATTTTATGACCAAAATCGTGATTTATGGGTTGCATTTGCACGGATTAAAAAAAGCCAGTTATACCAATTCGATTATGTTATGTAAATGAAAGAAGGTAATCATTCAAAAAATTAAAAGCGAACAATATAATTTTTTATATATGAACCTATTGATTTTCGAACATTTTTCTTTATATCCTGTTTTAATCTTTCACGAAACTATCTATCAACTTTTAAAAAATTCAAAATATTCAAATGGTCTTTGTATTTTTCTTTAATGCTTATTTTGCTTCATATTCTATCTATATTTTTTTTATTGATTTTTATACCATTTATTAAACATAATTATTGTTTACTCGAGTATTGTTTTGTTCCACTGTTTGTATTATTCACTTATTTATGTAACCAATTTTTTTATATACTTTACGCTATCTTGTAATAGGATCAATAAATCATGGATTTGTGTCTAAAATATTAAAAAAAGTCGTAATTAAAATGCGCCATCCTGATGATTAATCAATCTAGATAAAAACTCTGTGGCTTTATATGTGTATATTACAATATTAATGATGATTTTCTATCCTATATAACATCCGAATTTTCATATATTTTCCATTTTCTAGATCAGTGTTGGTCATTGACACGGCCAATATTTTTACAACTTTCGTCCTATTTGATTGAAATTTAAACTGGAATTAAAAAAATATATTAGGCTCTATATTATAATCTAATGTGCAGCCTTACATTCTAAATTTACTTACCACTCTAATATTTTATCGCTAATACTTGTTGTATCAATGCACTGCAGTAACTAAGCTATACGTCTAGAGATATGTCTTTTTTTACGTTCAATACTTTTAAAATGAGAAGGATTGAAAGAAAAAAATTATATTTGATCTTGGAATTTAAGTTTATTAACTTATTTTAGTTCATATTAGAGGCATAATTTTAGATGTATCATAAATGACTTTTTATTATTATCCAAAATTGTGTAACTTTTGATTTTAAAAAAAATATAAGTTTAAAAACTTGATCAGTATAGCTGGGATTTAAACATTGATTATTTATCACCTTGAACTTAAAAGCGGGAAATAATAATAAAATTTTAACCTATAATCCATTCGAAATGTGAATTTTTCATTTTTTTTTGCATAATATAAATTGAAAAATAAATAATATGTATAATTCTATAAAATTTTATTTTTGATAGTTCTTATGATATAAATGTAAAAGCATATATTCAAGTGCTGTTCTAGTTCGACAAAATACCGAATTAATTTTGTTTTCCAAAACAATATAGTATTCGGGTATGAGAATCGCTATATTTTGTCATATATTCAAAATAATTTTGCAAAATATATGAAAAAAAATTTTGCAAACAATATGAAAAAAATTTCATTTGCGCGATCCATAAGCATATTTAACTATTTTTGATTTTTATTACATTTCTTAGGACCAATCAATTATCATCTATGAATTTTTAAATCAACATTAGACATTGAAATAACTTAATCATTTCGTCTTTTATAGGATTTTTTTGCCATAATATATATTTCAAACAGATAAAAATTTTACTTTAATGTGTCAGTTTGAAATATACTGCCTTTCTTTATTCAAAGTTTCACCTCAAATTCTTTATGGAGTGACACAGGTAATAATTTCGTATATTTTAAATTCTAACTGAGCTATTTGTATTAAAAATTTTATTGGAAGTATATTTTAATATAAAACAATTGCATTCCTGTGTTTTAAGGGAATTATTGCCTTTTTTGATAAGTTTATGTATAAAAAAACGGCAATTATATATTTCTGTATGAATGAACAAAAAAATATAAGCACTCGGGAATTCTATAGTTTCTTAACCAAGAGTTTTGACAGAAAGATGAAAATAGAGCTTCGATTGCAAACATAAAGGGTATTTCACAAATTATTAAAAGGGGAAAGATTTAATTTTCCAAACATTATACACTAGAGACAATCGAAAAATTTGTTCATGTTCTAAAATGTATATTTAGTTTCTTCGTTATTTTGAGTCTCACACGTAAAAATTGTATGTATAAACATTTACGAAATTCCAAAATGTGAGAATACTGTAGCCGTCTCAAGCAACATTCGAATTAAATAGTCTATTATAAGATTTCACCCCTGAAAATACATCGTTTAAATTAATTAACCATTTAAAAATATGAAATAAAAATTATTGATTTTCTTTTTTATATTCATATAAGTGATTAGTTGGAATATTTAATTAATGCAACTAAAAAATCGTATACAATTCAAATGTTCAGATCCATTCAAAAGGGTAAGATTTTGAGAAGATTTTTTTCATTGTGAGATGATTCTTACATTACATAATTTGATATTACATATGATTCAAAATTTATTTGTTTAAAAAATAATTTAGGTATAAAACATAGTTAATAGTAAAAAAAAATATTCAACACCATGTAATTTTAAAAATATTGAAACAGGGGGATTAATCATAAAAAAATATGTTGGTGCTTTTATTATGACTTGGGAGAATATTTAATTATTAGAAAAATAGTCGCTAAAGTAGTTATATAGATTTAAAAAAAACATAAAGCATTACTTTATTATCCTAGTTTCAATAAATGCGTTCAATCAAATTTATTTTTATGGATAGTTAGGCAAGCCGATATTAAATCCTATTTTATAATGTCTTTGATAAAAATTTGATCCGAAAATTACATTGTTTAATTCCGCATAAATTAAAGATTTATCATAAACTATTTATTTTAATGAACTAGGAATACCATCAGAAGCAGATGATACGCACGGAAAATAGTATTTAGCAAAACGCTTGAACTATATAAGTCATATAGGATGAAAGGGCATAGATTAAATGCTAAATTTTAAAGATCATAAGAAGTAGGGTCCAAATCCTCTCTAAGAAGCCAAATAAAGCTTTATTTAAATCAATAAAAAGCAAATTAACCACAAATACATAGATAACTTATAAATATTCATCATGCATAATATAAATAATCTTATGATATTTGCAAATTGTTCTAAACCTATGTATAAATTTTAAATCTGAAATGTCCACATAAAAATCGGAGACATATGTATTTTTGAAGATGTTTTTGATCAGTTTGTTGATCAATTTGGATAAATTTTTATTGGAGTACAGTGTCATTTTTTAGATAAATAAGAAGAGACTTTAAGTTCGCGTAAAAATATAATTTTGTTGGCCAATCAATATATTTGCCACTAAATCCATTGATCACGAAAATCATAATGGACTATGATCTATAGATGTAAGTATTTTAAAAATTATCTGCAATTTTATTAAATCGAAACATGAAAAGTAATTGATGATGGAAATAAAATATAATCTTGTTGTGGGCGCGATAAACAAATAAAAAATATTTTGTAAAATATTCAATTAGCGAAATTAACATAAAAAAATCAATATAAAAATTAATGGCCAAAATATAATTGAATTTTTTCTTTTCTTAGTTCATATACCAAGAAATACAAGATATGCAAACTGCCAAATATGGTAAAAATGATGATTTCTATAAATACATCGATAAAATTATCTTTACGGAGATGAATTTGGTTGTTTATTTAATTTTTTGCTTGCTATGGATTCGACTCTGCTGTACTGGTGAGCAAGCTTTTGGAAATATTGGAAACAATGAACAATATCATGAAAGAGAAGCCATTATTTCAGAACATAATCATCAAAAAAATTTAGAAGCCGAAATCGAAAAATTCATTCTTTTAGAGGTATCTTACATTGAAAAAAGAATATTTAGGGTAAATAAATGGTTGCATATGTATAAACGCATGTATGTGGACAATAATCTCTTTGGTGAATTAATAAATTCTTGTGATTTAATCATTTTCAGAAACTATGGGTTCAAACTTGATTCTAATCATATTTTGAAATCTTTTCATGGTATTTTGGAATCGATAGGATCGTTTGCATATTTATGCTGTGAATTTTCAAATAATGGAAATGAAGATGGATTATTTCACTTTGATCCAGATTATCTTTTTTTAAATATACTTGAATCAATAAGAACTTATTTAGGCTCGTCGATATTGTTGCAAGATAGAGATTCAGTCTTATTTTCACATTTTTTTCAAATGATTGAATCTATAAATATATTTCTAGATCATCAACTAAATGAGCCTCAAATAACTTTTATCACCTAATGAAACAACTAAATAATGCTGAAAATAATTTTATAAGCATTATATGTATTAGTAATTTCGTTTCTTCATGTAAAATTTTATTTTTTACGAAAATACAGGAAACATACTTCTATCAACCAAAGTTTTACATGAAAAAATACAATTGTTTCTTGATCATTTAAATAATAGTGCGAAAAAAATTCTTTCAGACGAATTATTTAAACAAGTTCTAAGCCTGTTCTATCTAAGTATTCATCCATTTTTATCACAACCACATCAAAGCATAGGAATTTTAGAGCCAAGTTTTTATAAAATGATAGAGACACTCAATGATGTTTTGTTAAGCTGGTTTAAGTATATAACAAATCCAATGAACAAGGTATATCTATATGAATATAAAAATTACACCAGTAAAGCTTTAAAAGTGATGCATTACTTCCTTGAAACCCCTGATTCTAAAAAATATCAGTTTGCTTCGAAAATAAACAAACATATGAATTCTGAAACAATCGAAAATAAAACCACTTCCGAATCAAATGAGAAAACATGCCAAATAATGTTTGAGTTTTACTCTAAAATTTCCCTTTATTTTAACTATTATAGGAATATTGAAAATCTTCAATGGAATTCGACCTTAAAAAATTGTCAAATGAGGGCTTCAATACAAAATTTTCTTGCGAAATTACCCGGTGATCGTGAAGATTACAAAACAAACGGATATTGGGGTTTATGCAACATCACAGAACCCCTAAATTCAATAAAAATATATGTCCTATCATTGATATATAACATTCAAAATCCATGGGAAAGGGATCCTATCATTAATATGGATTTCGGATGTATTAAATTCCTAGAATCAATCAAATCATTAACAATTGATTGTATAAATTATATACATAACCCGGTTAGCAATGACCAGGAAATTTTCTACGGTGTTTTTATCAATTTGATCATAGAAAGATTTTTGTATATTCAAGTTAGAGACTCAATTCGTGAACCATCCAATTTTGTTTTATTGGCACAGGACCAATCTAAACTTCTGAAACATTATGATGATCTTGTGGAGTTTATAAATAAATATGAAGATATTTTGGAGGTGGCGACTAAATTATCAGAATATCTTGCTCGAAATGATTAAAAATAAAATAAATATTAATTTTATCTATTAAAAAGATTATATTGTAAATATATATGTTTTAGGTCATTTTTAGATAAATAATGTTTATAGAAAAATGTTTATTTATGGGTTTTGTTATCTATATAAGCTTTCAATTCCTAAAAAGTATTATTTCCTATTTTATATATTTTATTCTCTGCTTTCATGCTTTTCTATTTCCTGCATTATGCAGCTGAAGATGATTTTTAGAAATTTAGTCATGATCATTAGGAACAAAAATACACAATCAATACTATGTTTTAAAACACGATATTTTTAAATGCCCTGTCTCTGAGATCTAGCTTGGTTTAGATTTTTCATAGGATGAATTTCAAATTCAAAAAAATAATATCCATAAATTTTCAATTAAAAAAGCAATCAAGTATTATTTTCTTTGTTTTCATTTTCAATAGATATTTGGATTTTTTTTTAATTATTTAGTTTAATTCTACCTAAAATTAAAGTATTATAAATCATAACGAGATTCAATGATGGATCTCGAAAATTGTGGGTCCTTAACAATTAATCACAATATATCTCAACGATGTTGTTTTTTTAATTCAGCCTTCTTTGTTTTATAATATATTAGTGACTTAACCTTCTTGATAACAAAAAAATTTGCCTGTTTTTTATAGTAATCATGCACAAATTAGCAAATTGATTAACCCTATCGAGTGGCATAATGTGATCACAAAATAAAATAAGTTTTTTATAAGGCACTTTGAAATTCGAAGGTATTTGAAGAAAGTCCATAAATATCCGGGGTTGTGATAGACACCCAAATCGACCATTTTGATGGGCGATGATATGGGGAAAGTTGAGAAGATAATTAGATCCCAGAAATATAAATATCGCCCCTTTATAGACCCATCTAAAGTTTTAAATGGTTGAAAAGATTCAAAATTGTAATCCATTCAACTACCCATCATTAACAAATTATGTGAATTATTAAAAAACTAACAATATTAATTTCCACAAAGAATAATTAAATTTTCGCTTGGTTTAAAGATGTAAAGATATAAAGCCAACCATGAATAATTTTCAATTGATTGTATATTTCATAAATACATAGAAAAGGGCTGTTCTGCAGAGATGTCTGTAGTTTTGCTTGTTTAAAAGAAGCAAAAGGCAATTTTACAAAATCAGCCCATAATTAATTTTTTTAATATAAATAAAAAACGCTATAAAAATACTAAAAATAGATACATAAAAATTCAAAAACTTTAAACTTTATTTAAGGTAGAAAATAAATAATCACAAATAATTGACACATTGAGCGCACTCCAAAAACTTTATATACAAAATTAAATAATTATGATAGTATCAACAATACAAACTGCATCTTAGTTGATCCTGTCAAAACAATAAAAGTAATATAAAAAAGAGAATTCAGATAAATGACAGATAATGCTCCAAACATTCTAATGATTTTTGTAGTCTCAAACAAAATCTACCTTTTCTAGTCCTTCATGCCTTCAAGAATGTTTTGAATCAATCTTTATTGTTCAAAGTGTATGTCTTGCGCTTATTTAGCTAAAACTAGTACGTCACACAGTGATAGATTTAAAGAAAAACCTTCTTATTATATTAAAAGAACAAGGTTACAAAATTATTGCATAAAAAACACTAGTCAAAAGATCTATAGTTCTAAGATTAAGTTTGTATCTTATAAAAGACATATTCCATAAAAATTATATACCAGAGCAATTAGTTGGAGGAATAATTTTTTTGTGAATTCAAGTAAATTTTTCATAAAATGTACATAGAACTTATTAATCGAGATATGAAGGTGTTATCAGAACAAAGAAAGTATAATTTCACAAAGTAAACGATAAAATACTAAAGATACAACAATGTTGTAAAGACAGATAGCAAATCTAACTCCACTAAAAATATTACTGTAATTTTTAGAACTCTACAGAGTATCAAACTTAATTATCAAGAACCTACAAAAAAAGAATAATAATTCAAAAAATTATTACATTTCAAGTGAAAGAAGAAAAATCTCGGAATTATCACCTTTTTAGATATTTATTCCAACTCAAGAAGCAAGTGCTCGATGCAATAAAATTATAGAACTGGTAGAAAAAGAGCCAGAAAAATATGTTTTCTTGTGATAAAAACAGAATATGATCTCTCTTACAACTTAAGAAGAAGTGCTTTTTAAATAAAAATTTAAGAACTATGGTAAAAAATATAGAAAATGATATATATTTCAAAAAAGAACACGGATATAGGTATCTATTACAAGTTTAATAGAAGTGCACCATAAATAATGTTTGAAGAGCTTCAAAAAATAATTTTGCTGAACAATGTACTTCAAGAAGAAAATCGGATTTTCTCGAAGTTATCAATTATCTCCATGAAAAAAAATCATGTACTTCAAAAGAATGTAATATCTGTGGTTCCAACGTGCAGAAAATGTGCTCGAATATAACAGAATATGGTTTACATATATATAAAATATGGTATAATTATAAATCAAACAGAAAGTGTATCGGTAGCATTTTCGTACTAATCTAGGGAACCGAGTCGGATCATTCGTTTGTAAAATATATTAAAGGTCTATCGGAGAATAAAAAGCGGAATGTGAAGATTTTCATTCTATATTTATAAAAACAATTCATATTTTCTACCTAGGAAACGAATGGGTCTGTTAAAAATTATAGTTTGAACTAAAGTGATGTCTTCTACACCTCAATCAGACAAAATTATATCGATATATGCTTAAGAAGAAATTTTTTGAATGATATGGTTTAAGAATGATCTTTACTCTATATTTCATAGGATGTTTTTATTAAGGAAAGTTGACATAAGCCCGTAAGGTATATAAATAATATTTATAAATTTCAAGCTATAGTATAGACAATAACAAAACAACTAGATCAAAGTAGACATTGAAAGTTCAAATTTATATCGAAAAATTATTTCGTACTGTATGAGGGATAGAAAAGTTAGAGAACAAGCGCTAATAATCTCGAAAATATATTAAGAATACGTATGTTTATAATTAATGGGATGAAAAAACTGCTTATCATGTAGATTAACCTTAAGAAGTGCATAAAACGGAAAATAATGTCTATATAATTTTATTGTGTGGAAACACCATCCTCCAATGTGGGCTCATGATTTTATAGTAGTAATAATTATTTAAAAGTGATTTGGATGCAGACAACATTTTTGAGATTTTAACATAACGTAATAAAAGGGATATTATTGTGCAATGATTTAACTTATCTTTGGTTAACGCACATACTTATTTGGTCAATTACGCAACAAAAAATTCCCTCTTTATACATAAGACATGAAGATTCTTCTTATAAAATCAATCAATTTATATTATTGATTATCTTTAAGCGTATATCTAAAGATTCAGAAAACTTAAGAATGATTAAATATTATTTCTTATTTGCAAACGAATATGAACGAATAAATTTTAATTTCCTAGAAGATTGAATTTAGCATAAAATAAACTTCTTATATATTGTAGATGTTGATACATATTTATTTAAATCCGAATAAATAGTTTATTTGTATTTAGGATATAGTATTGTTCAAATTTTATATTTAGATTACTGCAATAATTTCCAATATTCTTAAAAAAGATCTTGTCTTATCGGGTAAATTCCATATAAAAAAATTAAAGAAATTACAATTTTGCTTGCAAACTACTATATATGGGCTCTTGAACTAGAAATAAGAGACATAATTATTATATATGGTTATATGAGAGAAGTTATGGTAAAATAATCAATTTATTTACAGCAAACCGACAAAGAAACATTATATTATAAAAGAGAAGAGCTACAAAAATAATGATCATATATTTTTATTATATTCAACAGCCAGAGATTGTGCATAAATAAAATACTTTTAACAAACGAAGAAACAATATAAATGAGAGCATCGATATATGAAATCTAAAAGGAAAACAAAACACACCTTTTCACAGTAAAAGAGTACATTTTGACCCAATATAAATGAGAAAAGCTATGCACATATTAAAAAAACAGAAACAAAAATTAGTTCAATTTATATTTATAAAGATGCAAAATTGCGTCCAAACTCTTTAAAATTCAAAGCAACTAAAATGCTGGCTTAGCCCCAGATATTCAAGATGGTTATAAATGGGAAGCATAAATCTAAGACAAGAACACGTATTAAACTCTATGCAAACTAGAACACAATTTTATCAGGAAAAGGTATACAGCCGACAGTTGAAGGAACTCTATAAAAAAAATATAACATTTGGCAAGTAAATGCGAAAGAGCGCTTGACCATGGCTTAGCTTAACACATAACAAAGGGATAAGATTCATCGATTTTTCGCCCACAAGAAAATATAAATTATAAAGAACAAAAAAAAATCAGAAAACACACACAACTCAAGAAAAAAAGAAAATATGCTAGCATAAATAAAAGAAGAAGCTGGTATAATAATCTGCATCTATATATCATGTGAACAAGTCAATTTTATTGCATATTAACTAAAAAAAATATGATCACATAATTAAATAGGAATATTGATGATCCGATAGAGTTAAAAATGCAAGACAAAAATTATCCCATATGTTATAACATGGTACGGTGTGGTGTCACGATATCATAGAAGGTATCAGAAGGAACTAGATGTCACGAACCAGGTTGAGCCATATATTCAAACCTTGGGATTGAGAAAAACCCTTGAATTAATAGGCCTCGAAAGAAGGAGGGGTATTGAAGAAGACTTTGGAGAGGAGAAGATAGCCGAAAGTATAAATACACTGTGCGTACAGAGAATCAAGCAAGCCTGTCCCTGAGAACAAAAACTAAAATTACGACTATAAATGTAGCCAATAAATAAAAAATATTTGATAATCCGATGGATATTAAAAAAGATAATATAACAATATGATTCGCTTAGAAATTCATGTCTTTAATATTTAAATATATAACATTAAATGGTGCTATACGGGGTCATAAAATACAGTAAGTCTGATATCAATGAGTTAGGAATGCCAGCAGAAGCAGAAGAATGTCTATAACAATATGATCCGTAAGAACTACTTAGATTTGGAGATTTAAAAAAAAAAGAAATCCAATAAAATCCTAAAGGGTATCAAACCGAATGATGTATTAAGCAATTTAGTTCAATAAGGCCATTTAAAATTTTCTTGAACATATTTATATAGCTAAAATCAAATTAAGCCAGAAATTGCAAAATTTCATTGAAAAGTAAAATTATTTATACAATAATCTATAAAGAAATTAAATGTTTAAAAAGATGCAAATTGCTGACTTCAAATAGAAAAACATAAAAATGCTTCATAAACTAATAGAGCGTTCTTATTTGCACTAAAATTTATACAATAAATTATTTAATATGTTTAACCGCAAGACACTCGAATTCATCTCATTTGAGAGAAGAAGAGTAGTTGATTAAGATAAATCAGGGGAAGGTTTCAAAAGATGCATCAATGAGTTGTGCAGTATTTTAAATGGGTTGGCCACGCCTAAATAGATAAAATTGTTAAAAATAAACTTAACCCATAAATAAAAAATATAATATATTAATAAAATCAAATAAACAGGAGCTCAACGCCTATTATTAGTATTTAATTAAAATACAAAAAAAAGCAACGAATAAAATAAGTTTCAAATACCACTGTTTGTTATATCAATCCAAAGAAATTAATTTATATAATTTGACATTAGGAAGACCTGTTTGGACTAGATTTAAACTGCGATATGCTTGAAAACTATTTGAAATTTATATTTTCATATATATCTTCTTAATTATAAATAGCTTCCAAAAAAAATATATAATATTGTCATCCTATGTATATTAATATATGCGATGATATATAAAAGCCAAAAAATTAGCTTTTATACGACGTTTTTCAATCATATTTTTTATAAACCCAATTTTAACATGGGAAGCGTTTTGGTTAATATATATCAACGTGATGAAACGTATGTTTTTCATCTTATGTTACACAGAAAAAATATTTTTATTGTTTTTGAAAATATATAATTGTGTTAATTTAGCCTTTGTGTCCACATCTTGACCAGTGCAAATATTTGATATAAAAATTCAATGTTCGAATCTGCTTAAACAAATCATTTTTCAACAAACATGCAATAGTTGCAGCATAACCGCATGGTATACACTTCACAAACTTAGGCTGGCTCACATCAAAAAAAGCTTTTGAGCATGAACACAAAAACAGATGAACCATATTTCGAAACGCGGGTGTTTATAATTAAAGCTACTATAGTATTAATTCATGTTTCTCAAAAGGCGGTGGCTCTTTAACGTTTTTAAATTTAATTTGCTTTCAATTTTCTATACTGTGATGATATCAGGAATTACGAAACTATTTTTGTGCTGATTTTTTGTGCTAAAAAAATTTTATGCTTAATATTGGTAATTTTAAACATTAAATTTTTGGTTGTCTATATTAACATCACGCAGAAAAATATAATGATTGATAGAAAATTACCCGTATAATTTTTTCTTATCAATAAAAGTATTCGGGTTTTAAATTAAGCTAAGGATGATTTTTAACGAATAATATTTTTATACAGTTTTCATCCCTACATATCTATCGGATAAATATGCCCTGATATATCAATGATACATATAAAAATTTTCACTAATAGTGATATACTTTTTTTGGATCAAATATCCGACAAAGTTGGTTTATGGTGTAATCTCAGCATGCCGTTTTATATATATCGCAAGCAAACAAATATATAAAATAGAATTCTTCATAAACAGTATCCTAGTATACGATATCTAAATATACTGTAAAAATTGTGAAATATTGATTTATTAGGATCATGGAATATTTTCAATTTCTAGTGCCTGAAAAATAGAGGTGAGACAACAATCTTCAATTATGTACCTTTAACAGTAATAGTAAGTTCAAAACACACTCTAAATAAATATGTGAATATGAAATAACAAGCTAATAAAATAAATAATGTGGCTAAAGAAGAATGATTTTCAACTTATTCTTCTTTATACAGGCCTCATTAAATATATGCAGAAAGCAAATAAATTATCACCGAATTGGTTTCTTCGAGCCCCTTAATGGTTTACACACATCAATATTACCATTAGAACCGAAAATGGAGGCATATACATTAATCTGTTGTGATTGATTATGTTTGCAACCGAAACAATGCATTACAGCGCCTAAATTTTGTCGTAAAACATATAAAATATGGCATAAAAAATTTATATGTTGAATTTTTTAATATTTTTTTTTGTAGTTAAGATCATAATTCTCTAAAAAAATCGTTTCGCAACACAATAAAAAAATTTTAAAATTTTATACGGAGTTTAATTATATATTTTAGGAGTTTTAGATCATAATTCTCTATAAAGATTATTTCGCAACACAAGAAAAATATTTTAAAATTTTATCACGGAGTTTAATTATATATTTTAGGGATTTTAAATCATAATTCTCTAAAACGATCATTTCGCAACACAAGAAAAATATTTTAAAATTTTATCACGGAGTTTAATTATATATTTTGGGGTTTTAGATCATAGTTATCTAAAAAGAATATTTTGAAACACAATAAAAAAACAGTTAGAATTCTTTTCGCTCTATGTTTTTTAGTGCCTCAATTAGAATTTCAGTTGATATTTTTAGTTCTCTATTGTTTGCTATTTTTTCACGAAGAATAATCATCAATGCTTCTTGACAAGCAAGTGTTATGTCAGCGCCACTCATTCCTTTAGTTTTCTCAACCAAAATATCGTAGTCGATTTTTTCTGTAGTATTAACCCCAAGTTTTATTTTAAATATTTTTTTCCGGGCTTCATCATCTGGAAGTCCTATATGAATAACTTTATCAATTCGACCTGGTCTCATGAACGCTGAATCTATACTTTCTATCCTATTTGTAGCCCCCATTACTATTACGTCACTAAGTTCATCCATACCGTCCATTTCGGTTAAGAAGGCAGCTAAAGTCTTTGAATGATGATCATGTGATGATTCATTGATTTTTCTAGAAATACTATCAATTTCATCAATAAAAATAATGCAAGGTGCATTTTTACGCGCTTTTTGGAAAAGATTCCTTATAGCATTGTCGGTTTCTCCAACATATTTGTTCTCCAATTCCGAACCCTTCACACTTATAAACGACATTTTACTTTCATTTGATATAGCTTTTGCAAGAAGAGTTTTTGAGCATCCGGGAGGTCCATAAAAAAGGATTCCTTTAGAGGATTTAATATTCAATTTCTTAAAATAATCTTTAAATTTTAAAGGCCATATAACAGTTTCCGTTAAAATTTGCTTCACGTCATCGTAACCACCGATATTATCAAATAAAATGTTTGTTTTGTTGCAAATTTCATCGTTTGGTCTGATGATTTTTTTATCTAATAAAAATTTAAAGTCATCAAAAATGAGACAAAATCTTTCTTCTGATATTATATCCGTTATTCGAATATTTTCGAAAGATTCTGCTAATTGATCCAGGGGTTTTAAACTCTCTTTTTTCAGAAACTGGGAATAAAAACTCGTTTCTCTGATATATTCATTTTTATCACCCATATTATTTCCATTTTCAGTCGAATAATTGTTATTACAGCATGGTTTATGATTTTTAGTTTCATTTTTTCTCTTTTCAATTTCATAAATTTTCCCTTCAATTATGCTTCCAAAAATATTTTCTATTTCTTTAATGGATTTGAAATTTATAGATTCGCTTAACCTTTCAATTTCATCAATGGTTATTTTATTTGGAATTTTTTCAAGTATATTTTGAATTATAGCTTTTCTTTCTTCCTTTCCCGGATTTTCAAGCTTGAAAATAACATCTACATTATATCGCTTAGTTATAAACTCAAATTGCTCTTTTTTGTCGACTAAGAAAATAAAAACGGCACCATAGTCATTTTCTTCTGCCCTATTCTTATCACAAAGATTTTCTATAGTCGAAATAAAATCAACAGATTTGGTTATATAATTCTTTAAAGTCACAATACAAGGTTTTATTTCGTCGACCATCTTCATTGTTGTATTAAAAGTTGTCATATCATCACCATTCTTTAAAAAATCATATTCCATGTGGTTCAAACACATTCTCTGGCATATCTTCTTGATAAATTCATCTTTTTTCATACCAATATCACCTTCAAGAATAAAAAGTGTGTTAACCCACAAATCAAATCTCTTTAGTTGGCTCTTTTTTAGCAAAGGCACAAACAAAAGCTTTTCAAATTCTGTTTCGTGCCTTTCTAAACCATATAAATCTATTTTTCTTTTAGCACAATAAATCCTAGTTTTGCTGGTGAATTTAAAAAATAACGGGTCTTCATCAGAATCTAACTCTTGATCATCAATCGATAAATCATCCACCTTTGTAATCTCACAGTTTTCTAATTTTAAACCAAGCTTAATGTATTTTATTCCTTTCAATATCTTGAAAATATTTTGTGGTGGATCACCATGTATTACAACAATTCCTGCTTCCTTGACAGCACATTTATATTCCTTTAAACTGACTTTTGAATTATTCTGCAATTTGTAAAATGTTTTATAAAATGAACCGATTCTGATTCTGTCATTTTGAAGCGTGTGGTCATTCACTGGTTCAATAAGATAGTAGTTTTCTTCGTGATTCATTATATAGACGTCCACTGGGGAGTTCATTTGAGCTTGGAATTTAGTTATTGGCGTATCGTTTTTGAAAGAACTTATGAAATACTGCATATCAATGGGTAGATAGATATCAATAAAATTTAAATTAATCTCACTTTAATATTCGTAAAAATTATGAATTCGCTGATATTTATTTAAAAATTAGTGTATATTTAGAAGTAAATCAATATCAAGCTTAATTATAAATTAAGCTTTACAATTTATATTTTTCAAAAACATGTTAAGGTGTTAAAAATCCCGGACAAAGTACAAGCATGCATGCAAGCTCTCACACTCCGCAAGACACTTGAACTCATCTCATTTGAAAGAATAAGAGCAGTTGATGAAGATAGATCAATGGAAGGTGTTAAAAGATGCATCAAGGAGTTGTGCAATATTCCCAACACGCTGAACACGTCATAATAGAAAAAATCGATAAAAAGAAAAATACCCCAAAAATAAATATCCAAAAAAAAGTGATACATAATGAGCCTAAAATGAATTTTGGATTCTTGATCATAAAAAAATAACGTTAGTAAATAAGACTATAAATACAGATAAATAAAATTGGATACATAGCTAGTATAGAATATAAATTCATAAATCTTAAAACACAAAGTCAAAGATACGAATAATAATAATATATTATGGAGAAAAAATGTTATGTAATAATTTATTTTTGACCATCTTAAATCTGTAAATACCTTTATATTTATAAGAACCATCACTAGCATATTGCAAGAAATATTTTTAATTATATTTCGACTTTCAAGGTTTTCTTTTATTAGAAAAATTCAATCGATGATGATTTAACATATATCGGTGCTCAATATCATAAAAAACGATATGTTTTATGAATTGAGAGGATTATAAAGCAACATTGTTTTTTATTTAACACCAAATTCCAAATAATTAAATATATTTAGCTTGATAAAAAAACGACAAAAATCCAACCACAACAAACAATTAGTGAATAAGAAAATTTTTATAAAATATAATTCGTTTTATCAATAAAACGGCGAGGAACGTGGAAAATAGGAGATAAATAATTTTATAAGATGAAAATGGCATTCTATAAAAGTGTAAAACAATCCTTGAGGATCTATATAATGTTGCAAGACAAATACAGTACAACTATCTAAAATATAATTGAAATCGTCAAAATCATTTAAAAAAATTAATTTCACTTGAAGAGCTCCCAGAAAACAGAGTATCCAAAAAAAAACAATTAAATCATAGTGAAACCAGAAATACCAAATTCTGCCTGAAATAAAAGTGAATTTTCTGCTAAATGCATTTAAGAGGCAGAAACGAAGAGAAAAAATTAATGAACTTCGAAAAAGGGAGACAATCCAAATAAAATTTTGATACAAATAATGGTGTATTCGATTGGGTAAACTGTAACGATGAAACAATAAGGAGCAAAATATAGCGAATATAGCAACATTTTAATGATGAATTTTTAAAAATCGAAAAATCCAGTAGAATAATGTATAAATTAATTTTTTACTTCGTTAAAAACAAGTTAAACTTAAAAATGTAATCAGATGAATATCAAAATGTTCGAGTAACATATGAAAATTCCATTGACAATTTTCAATATGTGTCATTTAATGAAAAAGTAGCAGAATTTTTTTTTAATGATATGAATATGAAAAAAATATATTTTATTTCCTAACTGTAAATCTGCTTTCAGATGAAATATATAACCCTTGATTAAAAAAAATGTTTTCGGCTATTATTACTTATATGGCCGATGGTGACGAATATTTATTCTTTTATATGATTATATTGGGAATTAAAAATCGAATAGTTATAAAAGCTGAAAATAATAATATAAATTAGGACGATGTTTTATTTAAAGAGTTTTTAAAAACGATCGGTGTTTTCAAAACGGACGAAATTTGTGAAAGAAATAACTCTTGCATGTTAAAAAACTATTTAAAGATATAAATAGACTTTTTACATGCGGATGTTATAAGTATGAAAAATAAACATTTATTTGCAATTTTAAATTCATGCATAAGGCTCGAGAATCTCTGTTTACTAGGCTTTTGTAATTAAAATGTGCTGTTGTAAAAATTTACGAAATCTAAAATATCATATAAATATAGGCATATTCTTACCGCAATCACCTATTTGTAAAAAAAACGAAGACAATTGTTAACAGATTGCACAATTTTATTCGTGGGTCAAAAATGATGAAAAATCGTTTTTATAATAGTCTCTATACGAAAATATACCATAGAAAAATAAAGTGTAATACATGGTTTTGGATGCATTATAATTGATACTAAAACTTTATTTTAAGAATTTTAATAGTTAACAGGAAATGTGCTTACGAAAGTAATACAAAAAATTGTATTGAACAATACACATTCTGATATCTAGTGTTTTCATGTATCAATTTTAAACAAGTGAAAAATGCAATCCTTTTTTATGAATTATTATATATTTCATATATCTGTAAATTTTGTGTATACTCAGAGTTTCGATTCATTTTGGTAAAAGCAAAAAATAATTAAAAAAATTATATCTAAAAAAATATGAAATATCTAGAATTCTATATATAATATTTGTCTTTTACTTTTGAATTTATTAGATATTTCTTCTTAATTTAATTTTTCCTTGTTTCTTATACTTACCTTAATATTAAATCCTGCCTCGATAATATTAGTTACTCTATTCATGCTGTGTTTTTAACAGTAAATACGATAACATTTCGAAATATGAATAAGAAGAAAAGATAATAATGATGTTTTTTCCAAGGTACTTTATACCACATCCAAAAGATGATGTTAATTGAACGCTTAAATGTGCCTATAAACTATCTGAATAATAATCATAAATTTTTTGGTATTTTTTAGGCATAAAGATGCAAGTGAAGGCAAAATGGCGCAAACACTTATCTGAAAATCAACTCGGTACTGTAAGCCGGGTGCAAGTAGCCATGTAAAACCCTAATAAATATATGCACTTTAAGGGAATATATCAATAAACTGTTTACGGAACATTAGGATTTTTCTGTGACAGATGACATAATAGACTATGATTATATTGCCGTGATGTTATGATAACTTGATATCTCGGTGTATGTGTAAATTTTTTAGACGAGATAACAAGTAAATTAAAAATTTATGAACGCTAGAATAGCAAAGAATTAAAAATAAATACATCAAGACGGGAAGATGTAAATATAATTTCTATTTGTTTTATATATGGATCCCATAAACAAATTGCATAATGGGAAATTCTGGTATAAACATGACACCATATAAATCTTATGTAAAGAACTCACTTACTATATACTGATATAAAAATAATTTATCCGAAGGGCCGGAAAAATACGAAAATCATAGTCGAGAAACTATTTTTTTCTTAGAATGCATAATATCCGACGTACATTGATCTAACTATGCAAAAAAATCATGTTGCACGAGCCAATATTGCACATGTTTTTATAAAAAGATATATTAAAATAACATTATATTTTAAAACTAGTGCACCAGGAATAAATCTGAAACATTTAACTAAATTTGTAACCAAAAATTACGAAATTATTTAATTAAATCAAACCAATATTGGCGGTAAATACTATTTAATCATTTTAAGAGCATTTATTATCGGCTGTAAACTATTATAAAGGCGTTCTTTCTTAATCTTAGCATTCTAATTCTTCAAAAATAGAAGATCGCATAAGGAATGTTCGGATAAAAGAATTTATACTTCTACAGCCAACTAATAATGTATAATGTATGCAAACTAATGTGAATCAGGAAATAAATCAACAATTAGTGAATTTCTGAAGTAAAAAAAGCTTTTTCTGCTAAATAAGATATTTATCATGGGTAAAGCAGTATCACAAATAATGGATCTAATATGGAAAATAGAAAAAGTGATAAAACCCCGCCTGTAAGTAAAAAAGATCACCCTTTTCGATATATAACACAAAAAATAAATTTTGAAACGATTTAGCTAAAGAAAAAAATAAATAGGCAAAATAGAAGATAAAAAATCGATTTAAAATCTTTTAAAATCCAATCGACCTTGTCACTTGTACTAGCTGAAAAGTTTTGATTGTTAAAAATAGGTAACATAAAATCAAAGGAAGGGCTTTATTTTGTTTCATGCAATATATTAAGATGTTATCGTTTGAAGAAAGAATAGAAACATTGTAGAGTGTCATATAAAACAGAAGATAGCCTAGCAGGGTGGTAAAAAAAATCTTTGATCTTTTAGACACGTTTAGACATACCTAATTCGTAATGTGCATACATTCTTGTTATAAAATCAAATTAGACCCACAAAAATCAAAGAATATAATGAGAGCACTCAGTTCGCGAAATAATAAAACAAATTAGCGGTGATATAATTAACACTATAATAAGAATGACATAATTTTTCGCATAATAGAAACTTTCTGCATAATGAAATGAAAAATCAAGTACCACTAATATAAATAAGAATAACAAGTATTGATCAGATCATCAATACTGAAGAATGCGAAACCGAGAACATATGTTTTATTTGAAAATAAAATCTCACATATATTAAAATGTGGAGTATTAACAGCACCATGAGGCAATGCATGGTATGTTTTAGCTATTAAATATTAAGATCGTACATTTAGAAGCTCAATATGACAGCGTATATATTATATCTACGCACAAATAAAGTGATAGAGGGGAAAGAAAATCAATAAGTCTTGAAAGAAGCATTTATATTCATATAGAATAAAAAAATGGTGAGACTAACAGGAATATAGCGCAAATCTACTCTAAAAAGTAATAGTATGTTTGCTTGAAAAAAATAAAATGACCGAAAATATAGTTAACCAACAAAAAAAAATATTTTTACTCAGCTTGAAGATGGCCGTATATGAAGTGCATATGGATTCCAACTTCCGCAGAAAAATACGCACAAACAATAGAATTATGATTAGATATTGAATTAATAGAATGTTAATAACAGATTTTTTTGCTAATGAGCATAAAGACAATAAGAATTAGATGGTATTATTATATCTGTTCTGAGAACAATGAGTTTTTTAAAAAAAAATATCATTGGAGCGATATAATATTTCACGATTGCATATAATGGCGCGAGCGAACTAAGATGGTATTCATAAAATAATAATCCGTTACTTTTTAAGTCAACACAGAGATCAAACTATAAAAACCATGAAAATCGTAAGAACATTTGCAAAAATAAATTTTATTGAAAGGCTTGTTCAAATTTTACAAAGATATTTGACCTAAAAAAGACTTGGTAAAACCAGGTAAAAAAACAAAAAATGATGCGCGTATTTATATCAATTGAAGAGCCAAAAAAACACAAAACCTTTATACAACAATAATCTTGCAAAACTTGTAAAGAAGTAATAACGCATTAAAAACATTAGAAAAAAATTATGTTATAAGGTTTTGAATAAAATCTAAATATAACATAAAAAAAATTAGGATGCACAAGCTAACCAAACTTGTGAAAATCAATAATATACACAATTATATATTTACAGATCAAAAAATGGATTTTATTCGTATATATAAGATGTAAAATTAGTTTATTGCATAAATAACGAAAATATTTACAAAGAAAACACTAGGTAATTTTTCTCAAAAAGAGCAATCTACAAAATTTAATTTACTAATTTTTTGCACTTAAATTTTATACATTGTGTGTATTTGATGGTTTCTATGGAATAAAAATTGCGAATTATAAATGTCCGCGATTTTTTATCCATAAATAATATATTTGTCGAATGTGGTTTTAGTAAAAAATTTAAAGCAATCAAATGTAGCTTATAACATTTATCTTCATAAAGATCGAGTTTGTCGAATCAGTAATATATTGACCTCATATCAATCAACAAATATAAAGGAATTAATTGGTAAAATAATTTAATTGCTGAAGAGCGAAGTGTTTTTAACAATACTAAGAACTATAAACCATAGTTTTCAATATCTGATTACTTAAAAATATTATATATGTGATTGGAGAGATTATATCATCTATCTTTGGTTGTATGCCAATTTTGGATTTAATAAGTATATAAAGCCAAAGAAATTCCCTTCAGCAAGATTTAACTAATTGAATTACAAAATATATGCTGTTATTTGTAAGTTATCTAGATAGATAAAGCAGCCATCTACAGATAGATATTTTAAGAAATTTATCTTCTTTATTGGAAGAAATTACAGCAATAAAACATATTTTAGGTGCTTTTATTGAAAAAATGGAATCTAATGCTGTTATGATCTCGATCGAAATAAGAAATGCGTCATAAAAAAGTTTTAAGATATACATCTGGTCAGATCAAAATAAAAAGTTATGGTTGCCTTCATATAAAGGTGCTGTATGGAATTAAGATGTATTCATCGGTTTTAACAGTATATAGACAGCTTTATAAATGAAGCTTTGAAATCTGCTTTAAACATTAAAAAAGTCTGTTTTCATCTAAAATTAATGTATGAAAGTAAAAAACGTTTATCTTATTTTATAAATGGTTGCTTTATTGTTGAATTCGTGGTGATAAAAATAAAGACTGAAAATAAATATACAACAGTAAATAAAGAAATTGTTTTACATAATGCTATAAATTTCTTATACAATTCTCGAATTAATGCTCTAATATATATACTAATATATAATTCCATTTATGTTAGACCCTCATATAATAAATACAAACACATTGACCGATATAATCACGAAATATTAGCTTGTAAAACAATTTTTCGAAATTCGAAAAAGAATCTATGAAGCCGGGGTGGCTTGTTTATTGCTCAAAATATCAACTTGGCTCTACTGATCTTATAAATTACAAGCTTATGGGCCATATTATTGTTTTATGGCAAAATTTTATATGATTGTTGTTCATATACCATTTTTGAAGGTTTAGAATATCAAGATTCAGCTATCAATCGCACAATAAATATATGGGAATTTAAATACAACATTCTTCACTGAATAATAAGTGTCTAATTCCACAATAATAGATTGCTATAATATGTCAGCCGAATTCATCATCAAATTAATAGCTATAAAAAAAATAAGAAAGATAGTAATATGGTGCAATCGGTATTTAGCCCAATAAATGAAAAATTTATTAAACTATCAACGTATATTATATTAGAAATGATATAAGAAATTTTACAATTGCATCTTGGTTTTTCTTGACGGTTTTATTGGCTACATTTTTTAGTTAAAAATTTTGTAAAAGTTACTGTTATCAAAAGTTTGTGAAATTTCCCCAAGTTATACTCAATCAGATTATCAAATTGTATTTATAAAAGAAAACACATAATTGTAATTAAAAAAATTAGATTAAAGAGTTTAAATATACTTAGAAAACAAATTGAAGCATTTTTGCTGATATCAAAATTTGGGTGAAATACATCTAAAAATATGCATTATCTGCAAGAATTAAATAAATATTCCTCGTCATGAGGGATACAGAAATAAATAAATGCATAAGGGGATAAAACCATATTTTAAAAAGAGATGAGGTAAAATTATAATACAATTAAAACTTTTCGGAATTTCCTAGGTTACAAAAAAATTTAGCACACGTCAGACTTTATAAAAAAAAACACTACATATTAAAGGTCTCTGAAAAAGAAAGTAACAGGGATAGAAATATATGAAAGAATGAATTGTTGAACTCAAATGAAAAAAAATTATGTCGAACTTAAAAATACATAAATCTTGATCATATGTAACTTGAAATAAGAACTTCTAATATAGGGCATATAAATATTACTAAAAAATATACAAATGATGGAAGGTTTTTTAAAATTATTATGGCTGAATATAAAATTGACTATAAAGTAGGCAGCAAACACATGAAACTATACTATATTGTCATGATAAATCATATCAGCATAAAAAAGGTGTGATTCATGAAATGAATTTTTTAAATACGTCAATTGATATAAGATCATAAAAACAAAATACAAAAAATCTTAATTTTAGTATTGCTGAATTTATGATAATTAAAATAATCATAAGTCCTTTGAAGACTATTATGGCAGAAACTAACATATAATAAAAAATTCAAGGTTCATAGTTAACATCATTTTTTGTTTTTTGTATTGGACCTATATTTTTTTATTGAAAGAAACCATCGTGATGTCTTTTCTATATAAATATATGATCATAAACATAATACAGACGAATATCGAAATTATGGGGTATTTTAGAGAAATAATGCGTTTTATTGCCATTTAGGAATATAATAATACCATTTGGGAATTTATATGAAATAAATGGCACCAGTTTTACATTTCATTTTAAATTACCATGTTATATTGATGAATTCAAGTATAAAACTCTTACTATACCATATAAATTAATTAAAGGCACCGATTATCTAATCAAATAAAAAAACTTTAAGTATAGTTCTTATATATATCACATCTTTATTTTATGCACTATAATTTTTTTTAAAAAACTATAATAATATTGTTTGCCAATTTTAATGAATCTATTTAAGTATTCAATTTCTCTTAGATAGTTTTGTGCAAATTATGTTACTTATACATCATTATTAAATAATTCGAGTAGTTTAAACAAGCTTATCAAAAAAACACAAATAATCATGAAAATATTATATATGTAGCATATTATAATTTTTATTATCGCTCAGTGCTACTGAATATCATTGTTTTATATTTCCAACATACTACTGAATTTTTTAACGCGTAAATACCGAATCAATTGAACAATATCTTCTATATTATATGCTTTAAACCGTGTTATATTTAATTATGCATGTACAAATGTTTTTTGAAATTTTAAATTGACATAATATTTTTAAATAAAATTCTACTCTTGAAATATCTTTAATTTAATTTAATCTACATTATATTAATAAGATGCTATAATAAACATTATACGAAATCTGAATCATAAGCGCTAAATTACTTTGTCTCTAGAGTAATGTATACCCAATTCTATATATGAACCTATTCAAAAAAACTGAAGACTACTTATTTTGTATTATAGAAATCGCATTAGTATGTTGTAAACAAATTGAAAATTTTGATAAGACTAACTTTTAGATATCACTTATTGATGGCTTTGATGGTTGAATGAAAATCATGATTATGTTTAACTAGATTTAAACATACTAGTTTCAAAAATTTATAAAATTGCAAATTGTTTTTTCTTAGAAATCTGAACTTATATCGCATGATCACAAGCATTTGTATATGATGTCGATATATTATTGTGTTCTTGATTCTTTTACATTTTAAACTGCAATTTTTCTGTCTTTCTTTATTTAAATGTAAAAATAATTTATTTTTACGTATTTTTTTGGTTTTTTATCAAGTTTAAGCTAGTGTATAGAATTTTGCAAATATATGGCCTCAAAAATGTATGTTCAAAGCAAATACTCGATTATTTAATTTTTTTTAAACTATACGAAATACTTTTTTTTCTAAGCCACATCGCAAAATTTGTTTTCCTTAAAATGTAAGCATCCTTTAAAAAAACTTGAATACCTTTCTTAAAATTCTTAATTAGTTACATTTTTTAGGTTAAGGCTTGTTTTCTATAATAAATTTTGTTGTTAATATTTATGAATGTATATTAATTTGTCATCTAGGGTTGCATGTACTATTTTTGGATTTAAAAAACTCTGGCATATAAAGATATTGAAATTAAATTGTGTTACTGTATTTAGGTTATCTATTAATATTTCTAAATGTGCGGTGTGTTCAATTTTAAGACCTTTAGAAAACATAAAAAATATATTACATCACCTTTAGTATCCTGCTTATTCCCTGTATGATGACTTAATTGTTATATAGTAGTAAAAACACATTAAATTTTCATATTTTGCTTATTAAACGTCTTTTAAAATTTATTATTGCGGGTCTTTAAATTTCTATTTGGATTTAGATAGTTGGTAAATCGTTAATGGATGTGGTGAACTCATAAATATTAATAAAATGACAAGTTATATCATAAACGAGACAACATGTTGAATTTCATAGTTGATGATTTACGCTTTTTTTCTGCATTTTATATCGCATATTTTTATTTAAAAAACATAGAACATGCGAAACCATGTATCTTAAACAATTTAAAAGCTCCTTTTGGGATTCTTATACATGATAAATTCGATTTTTGGATTTTTTTTGGTGTGCATACACGATTTAACATTGTGTTTTTTCTATATATATATATAAATAAAAACCCTCCATAGAAAAAAGAATATTTTATCTGTGCAGAGTTCTAATTGGCAATTTTCTTATTTATAAGAAATAAGATCTCAAAAACAAACGAAATAAAGTTGGATTTTAGAGGCGTATTTTTCTGAACAGATGAAATATCTATGGCTGTGAAGCTCTTTTCCTTATATCTAATTGTACTTACTTTTCTGGTTTTTTAATTCCATTAAGTAATACTAGAAAAAATAATAACTGAAATTAATCAAATAAATATTTACTAATCGATCGAAATTCTTTTAGTAATTGTAAATATTTTCATTCTTTAAAAAAATTGTTGAATCTAGCATGAGGATTCTCTTTTGAAATCTTTTGAAATAATTTAAGAATATAAAGAGAACAAAATGGTTTATCATTATTTATTACAAGACTAGCTATACATTATGTTGATTTTATACATTCAAAAGATAATATAATGTACAATATATAATCAATGATGCAACTTAAACAATTTTGTTGTTAATGTGATAAAATTAACTTTTATTTTATATGGTTTACTTATTGGTTTTATAGACTTTGTTTCATTGATTATAAAATGTATTTAAAATCATTTTTGTTTTTGACAAGTTATAATGCAAGAAAAAAACAGATATAGATGATCTTTTAGCATTTTAATTAAAATAATTGTGTTGATTTTTACCAGGCATATTTTTTAAACGAATAAAGTCGCATGTCTGTCCTCCTTTTACAGCACCTATAAATAAAACCAGATCAAACATTATATCTTTACCCCTCGAATAAATATATTAACATTCTATGTTTTATTAATTTATGATAGATCACATTTAGTAACCTAAAACAATTTTTTTATCTCACAGATTAATTGGGACCACAAACTTAAAATAATGCTTTCTTAAAAACAAAAATTTAAACCCTTTAATGTTCTAAACTGATATTTTTAAAATAACTGAGACTTCAGAATAAAGAAAGAAAAATCAAATCGTCATCGCTAATGATTTTTCGCTTAACTATTTCACTTTATTTATTTAATTTTAAAATTAAAGAGCCTTAATATGAAATTTCGTATAAAATCTCTTTACGAACTGATAAGATCGAATGAAGTAAGTTTTTAGGCTCTAAATAATATCGATATATTAAACTAATGCCTTTTATCCCTAAGTCTAATTCAAAAATACTTTTCATGATGCGGAGCCTAAAGTATAAGAACAAGCCAAACCTTTATTAAATTTTATAAGAGATATATATTTGTAAATATTCAAATGTAAATTAATAAAATTGTGGTGGTAAATATTGGACCTAATGTAACATGTATTTCTTGTCTTTCGTGGCTATTTCATACAAACTAAAGTGATTTATTTTTACTTTTTTTCTCTTGAGGCAATAGTATATTTAGAGGGAATTTTTTCCTTGTTCAAATGGTACCCTTTTCAATATTGGAAAAACGATTATTTTACATATTTACATAATAAAATTATAATTAAAGGAAATGAAAAACAATAATTGCAATCCTTTAAGTATATTAAAACTTAATATATAGTTTACAAATTTACTGCTTTATTCTAATTAGTCTAGCAGAAGTAAATACACATTTTTGCTTTATGATGGATGATAAATAGAAAGAAGAAATGCTTTTTAAGGCTCTAAATAAAATTGAATACATACGTTCTTTTATATTATAAAAGCTTTAAACAAATCTTGTATGAATACGCAAAGGGGAAAACATTAATTTTACACATCATTGTATTTTTTCGCGAAGTATATATAAAGATTTTAGACGAACTCTTGTGTTAAATAACATTTGGCGTGAAATTTGTATCTATAGGAGATTGAAGGGTATTAAACATAGAAAATACAAGTATAAATAAGGTATACTTATTTATTTTACTGAAAAATTCAGTTAGATAGTATTTAAATTAAACTTGGGAATTTATGCTTACATTTTCCATGAATCAAAGCTCTTTATTTGTATAGAATATGAAATAAAATAAATATTGTTTTTTTATTAAAAACTTTATCTTTTACCTTTGACTTTGTCTTCCATAAGGAAAAACAGGCTTGCAAAAATAACCACCTGCTCCCAGCTTTAAGCTTAAGAATAATTTAAAAATTTATGGAAAAATAATATTTATATCACCTTCTTTTGTTATCTTTATTATTTAAAACCATTATTTAGTTAAATTAATTAATAAAACAAAATTTTTGACTTTTATTTCAATCAAAAAACATTTAGACTAGTGTTATTTGTGGTTTATTTTGGTTGAATTCTTAGCTATTTAATCTTGTTCAATCGAAACCTTAGAATGTTCTTTCAAAACGATTCGGGTATTTCTTTTCCCCACATAGTCATCATCACAATTTACTAAATATTTCTTTCTTCTTAAAAGCTTATTATTTCGATTTTTGTCCTCAATTATATTGTTTGTGCGCATGCTTCTGCTTAGTTCGGTATTCTTAACACCTTAAAATATGACTTTTGATGTTTTAACCCCATTGTCCCAATTTATTACTTAGCGCAAACATCAAAATATTTTAAAATATAGAACCTAATAATATTTGTAAATAGTATATTTAAATTATATTTTATTAAAATTTACTATGTTGGATTTTATTAATTTAAAATGATATCTTCTTATCGTAAAATAGGGCCGGTGTTTATAAAATACTCGGCTAACAATACATATTACCATTTATTGTGGTCTCTAATAATGAAAATCCTCTTTTTAAATTAGTAATGGTGATAATTTGAAATATATTGCTTTATAATGCATCTATAAATTATAAATTTACACTGTAAATTGGGGCTGGGATTATTTAAAATCCATGAATTTATTTATTTATGGGTTAATTTTCTTTTTATCTATTTAGACGTGTTCAGCGTGTTGGGAATATTGAACAGCTTCTTGATGCATCTTTAGACACCTTCCTCTGATCTATCTTCATCAATTGCTCTTCTTCTCTAAAATGAGATGAGTTCAAGTGTCTTGCGGAGTGTGAAAGCTTGCATGTATGCTTCTACTTCGTCCGGTATTTTTAACTCCTCAACATATTTTTTATGATATTTTGTGACCACACCATCCCAAGTAATCACATATGGCATTATTCTTGTTTTGCATTTGTAAATTTAAAATGCATGAAAATAATGAATTATATATAGTCACACCTTCATTATTTGTGAAATTTCTTTTTTAATGCACATTGTCACATCTATTCATTAAAAAATTTGAATGTGTAATATAAAAACAAAATCTGATGTTTTATTGGAAATAGTAATACTTTAATGGTTTTCTCGATTTTAACACACTACATTATTTCACGTATAAACAAAATTAAGAATACAATAACAAAAAACTAGGTAATATATTTTAATTTACTATATTTTACTTATATTTAATCCGATCCATTATTTTTTTGAAATAATTATCATTGATTTTTGAGACAAAAGATGATCATTATCAAAATTCCAAGGATTCATGTAAATTTATATAGTTTTATCTATTTAATTGAAAAGAATGCTATTTTGCCTAATATTTATATATCAACTGCATTATTTTTGATTGTGGGGATGTGTATAGGGATAATATTAAAATAACGACTCGTATACAAAGAACTCACAACAAAAAGTAATTACCCTATTAATTATTATCTCAAATATTAACAAAAACAACATTTTATATATTTTTTTATATTCATAGTTATAAAAGCAAATATTATATTCAAGCCCTAAAAATTCTTTTATAATGATGATTATCTAATTATATAATCAATAAAATAAGTAATTCGACAAAGATGAAGTAAAAAAATGAAATTCTGAACTATAAATATACCCGTAAAAACTTAAAATATGTCCGAAAGGGTAATTTATAGCATTTTTTAGATGAAATATTTAAATTATAATTTCATATGCACCCTTCGAGCTTTTATTGCCTGTATCAATAATTTTAATGATGGTAATCAAAGAAATTATTAACATAATATAGCAATAAATTTTAATTTTATAATTTATCTTCTTTAAGTTTGGTTGTCCCCTTTAATGAGATAAAAGAACAACCAATAAATTCATCATTTCTAATTATAGTAATTATAAATATAACTTGCGCTTCCAAAAAAAAATTAATTTTCTAATGAAAATAAGTGTGATTTATGTTCTTGATTGATGAATCAATTTTTTTATAAACCATCTCATATCTATTGGGGCAAATCATAAATAAAAATTATGTGATTTTATTGATGTATTATATCCAAATTATAAAACTACGATGAATTTAATAATACGTAGATTATTGTAAATGATCTAAAACGATAAATTATTAAAAATTCAAATTCCATCAATTTATTTATAAATGTCGCCTTTGATAAAAATAATTTGAAATTGTGATATAATACAAATAATTTTCGCATTGATTATTCCTCCTTTTCATCAAAAATCTTTTTAAAGTAGATCATGATTAATATTCCAAGAATTGTATAAATATAATTTAATTTTACAGGGTTATATAGATGATGAATAAAGAGCGACAAACTAACAGAGCAAAAAGAGTACACGACATATGGGGGCTCATTGGGTTTCTAATTCTTTTCGTATTGGTATACATGGAATATTTTAAAAGTATAGGAGAAACACGAATTGAGTTTACGAAGATTGTAGATTACTTAAAGACCTTTTGGATTACATTTTCGATTGCCTTTACTTCTGTGGCGGTAATATTGATACTTTACACCACTTCAGTTCGATGTACGACATTTATGTGTTTTGTTGCATTTCCAGTTTTTACCACTTACATAATTCTAAATGCTGCACGATCGACTCAGACGACATTTAAAAAAAATACCTATGATTATTATGTGCTACCTGCAACTACATGTTTTATGGCTATAAGCTTGATTGTGGTGTACATATTTTATATTAGAAAAAGGATGCGATATTTTAAAAGATGGATGTGTTTGGTTTTAAATCTATTTAAACAAGATACCAGAAAATTAATTTTAGTGGGTGTAATCTTTTCTATTATGATATTTACAGTGATTTTATTTACGAATGAAATGTCTTTAATGTGTTTAACAGCTACAAACACGGGAAAGATTTTGAGTTTTATCATCAAATGGTGGTCTATTTCCGCCCTCCTATACACAGTAAAGCTATATGCCATATCCCTTATGCACGGAAAGTTGGGTCGAAATGCTTCCTATGAAAAATCATTAGATGATGTATTGCTATATTCAGGCACAATATATTTTGCTGGATTGTTACTACCTATACGTTTCTTATCAGGGCTGTTTGTTCACATTGAAATTAAACCAGAAAGTGGTATTTTTTCAAGGTATTTTGCAAATGTGATGAATTTTATTTTTAGGATATATGACGTTTTGACTCACGGATTCGGAAAATTGAACAGCAAATTTGCAATTCACAGTTCCTATGCAGATAATGTTTCTTATATGAAGGGGGCAAGAAAGTCTGATCAACTAATGAACAGCAAAAAGATGCAGGATTTAGGGCATATGAATGTATTTTTGATATCATTTTTACCAATGTATTGTGTTCTCAACTATGTTGGATGGTCTATTACCAATGGAAATCCTGCTGTCATTGCATGTGGAAACGTTTCACTGTATACATTTGTCTCTTTGTACTTAGTTTTCTTCGAATTTATTTATTCGTGCTGCAATACTTGCTTGTTTATGTTTGCCAACAATCCTATCGGATTTTTTCAAAATAATAAGGAGGTATTTGATCTGTTTGTAAACCATAATCAAGTAGTAGTAAATGAGGATATAGATATTCCATCCTATAGCGCCCTAGAAAATGATCCTAGTAATGATGTAATTATTAATATAACAGAAACACATGGTTTACCTATAGATAGTGTAGAGTAAAGGCATTGGTTTATTAGAATGAAGTTGTTAAAAGTATATCGATATAAAATATATATCTGCCTATTAAAGTCCGAATTGCAAATGTCAATATTATATTATTTATTTTATTTTATTTAATTTTATTCTATTTAATGCCAGAATAACTTAGCTACACAAAAACATATGTTTAAACAGCGATTTGCCTTTTTAATTTATGGCTTATATCGACATTTTCACTGCACGGATTATTATAATTTTAATTTAAACTTACCTATATTAAGTTTGTAGTTATAAATTAACAACCAATAGGTTTGAAGCGAGTATATGTGCTGAAAAATATGTAAGAGAAGAGGATATAGCCAAGAGTCTAGACATGATGAGTGAACGAAAACCGATCAAGTTAAGCTTGAAGAAAAATTTGAAATTACAATACCAAAATTTACGTATAAATAAAATCCATAGAAATTAACCACATAGTATTTATATGATAACTAAAATTTATTTTTTAATTCTAAAAGGATGTCATAAAATAAAGCATTAAGATTTATCACAGCTTAAAATATTATATCCAGTAAATAAATTAATGAAATGATATTTTATTTGACACATGTACAATTATATATCTATGAAGCAATGTAAAAAGCCGTAAGGTATAATGGTATATTTAAAAGCAATTAACCAAAACAAATGTTTTGTGAAACGAATGAATCGGGCTATAAAAAGTATGTATACAAAGATATATATAAAAAAGACATCGAACTTAATGATAGCACATTCTGTGTCACCGTTCTTAGCAAGCATCTTACTATATCCAGTTAATCCTTGAAATATAAGCACATGGGCACGATAATCGATTCAACTTGCATTGACATCACAAAAAAACAAGTAAAAATTCAAAAAATATCTTTAATTCTTCGGAACAAAAATTCTTTGTTGCATGCCCCGCAACCAATCGGCAGAATTTTCTTGTGATTTCGAAAATCCTGTTTATAAGATTCGAACCTGCAGTCATTTAAGCTTCGATTGAGCTGAATATTGGAACAGACAACCATCGTGACTGTAAATTATTTTTTAATATATGATAGTACACGAAGCAAAAAGATAGACTGTAAGTATAGCCCAGGTTTCGGTCGGTAATAAATTGATGATAGCAGTGGATCTTTTCACTTTCCATTTATTTCTAGAAACCATAGATACACGTAAAACGCATAAAATTATGTTTAAAGCTATTGATTCTTAATTTAAGTGATTTTATTTATTAAAATCACTAAATTTAATTAATGAATTGATTTTTGTGTTTAAACTTTATATTTTTTTTCTTCAAGCTTGATTTTATAAGTTTTCATGAACACATTCATATCTATTTTTTGGCTGTATTTTTATAGTCGCTTCTGTACCTCACCTCTTTTTAAAAATAATATATTAAAGAGTTTCATTTGTTCCATAGTTTGAATATATGCCTCTATTTTCTTTGAAACATCATGTTCTTTTAAATATCTTTGCGATGTTGTGCAATGTTCTTTTCTACGAAATAAGGTATAATTTCTTAACTTGTGTTTAATGATATCTAATATACTAGAAACACATATTTTCTTTGTTTCTCATTCCTAACTATGTGCACATTATCTTTACTTGTTACAAAATTTCAATGTTTGTAATGTATAAAACAAAGGATAATTAAAATTACTATTGTAAAAAGACTTTCATGGGGAAGGAATATGAGACTTATATATGTTTAGGCAATAATTAGATTTAAAAATGTTATTTTAGATATAAAATTACAATATCTACTTTTTCCATTTCTCGGCTATATATTTTTTTCAAAAAAAAATAAAAAATAAAATAAAATCATTTTGTTTATTGCTGAGGTAACATAAACATGTATTATTTAAGAATTATAAAAGAAGAAAAAATTGTGTTATACATGCTTAAAATATTTGTTTCTCGATATTTAATCACTTTTTTTAGAAAAATATAATTTTGAACGAGTATTAGATACATTTAAAGACATCCTTTGACTTAGTTGCATAAAATCGTTTTCAAGCTAGTAAAGCATCAATTATTATGTTTTTATTGAGAATAACATCTAAATTTTTCCAGAATAGTTTTTTTTTATAATTACTTCCTTTATCTGAGATGCATATCTTCTTTGCTACAGAAATATTCCAAGTCGCAAAAATCAATTGATCATCATTAATAAATTCATAAAAGACTATTAAAATAGATTTGATGTTTATAAATAGAACAAATTGGTATTCTAATTATTTTCCGCTATAATTTCCTATGCGATTTCTGACTAACTTTGATTCAGAATCAAAAATAATTCAGAAGACATTTATATAATAAACTTATAATTATATTTTGAATCTGTTGATTCTGACTGCAAATATTTATCCAAAAACCTCTGAATATATATTTATATTTCATTCAATAATTCTGAAATTAGAAATAACGAAAAATCGTGTATTATATAGCCGTATTTTGTATTATTTAGCATAAATTCTTTGAAAACGTTATCTTAGCTCGTTTTAATAAGACAAATTTATGTTCTAAATTTATATACAAAATTTGTTAAATTATATTAGTACACAATTTAAAAATTTACAACATTTTATTATAATCTATAAGATTCCCACATTGTCATTAAATTATTTTATAATGTTTTGAAAATGCATCATTCAATCTATATTGTAATTTATAAATCTGTAGACATTGTAGCTTTTTAGAAGTAAAAATTTATAAAAATAATGCTAACTGAAGCTTTATTTACATGTTAAAACCTAAATATATGGGTATAATAGTAATAAAATCTTTAGTGGAATATAAAAATACAAACAAAAATAGTTCTTTTATGCGATGTTTATATTTTAAAAACACAATAAATAAAAATTTATATATAAAACTCGATATAAAATGTCTTAATTATGTAAATAAAGCTGCTTTAGTACTTGGGATTTGTGATTTTTTTCTATATAATCGGGTCTGACTCTCACACAATCAAGGTCCTAATTTTTCTATATGGATGTTTTATGAAATAAAGAAGATTTTAAAAACACAGATTTATTTTAGAGTTGAAAAAAAAGAGCAAAAATTAGTAAGGGATGTTATGAATTTAAACTAAAAAATTACGTATAAATGTCAAATATAGACCTTTTGGGTGTTATTATAAGAAATAATCAAATAAGTAAGCACTTCATATTTGTGAATTGCGGGATAAAATTATCGTAAATATTCCTTCTTGTCTTTTAATATAAGTATATTTGTTTCGCTTTCTTTTTTTTTCTGAAACAAATCAAACGGTCTCTCTATACCAATTAAAGTTGTATTTATTTATAATTTATTTGTTTTGGAAAAAAACAAACTAAATTAGAAGGTTTATTCAAATGTGTGGTAGTATGCACATTAAAATTCTAAATTTCACATTTCCCGCGGTGTGTATCAAATTCTACTCAGATTATAATATTCTCTAGCATGTTAGCAGATTAAAATATAATTATTCATCAAGAAAGAAAATATTTTGAATCTAAACGGAAGACCACACTGACTAAATCAACTAATACGTGCCCGTAATCAATATTAGCAAATTTATATTTGTTAACGCTTAAAAATACGTGTGTGCAAGATGCTGAAAGATGAAGAAGAAATAATAAGTCTTATAAATATAAACAATGAATGAAATGGACTAGGTAATCGTTGTAGAAAAATCTTTCTATCCAATTAAAACTTTGTAGATATTATATAAATGCAAATGGTCACAATACAAGCACGTAAAAAATCCGTTTAAGAGTACAATTGCTAATCGATTCAGTTATATCACAAGTGTGTTTCAAAAATATATACATGAATTGTAATCTGTCAGAAACTCTTCGATGGTGAGTATTAAGGTGTTTCTTAAAATTATATTGCCAATATTCTTAATAATAAATGTGATAGCATAAAGGTTTTTTATTTATGGATTAATTTTTTTTTAATATATTTTATCTATTTAGACGTGGTCGGCATATTGGGAATATTGTACAAATCTTTGAAGCATCTTTTGAAACCTTCCCCTGAACTGTCTTCTTAACTGCTCTTCTTCTCTCAAATGAGATGTGTTCAAGTGTCTTGCGGAGTGTGAGAGCTTGCATATATGCTTCTACTTCGTCCGAGATATATAATTTCTTAACATATGTTTATGAAATTTTGTAACCACTCCATCCCAAGTCACTACATATGGTATTATTATAGCATAAAAGAGTAGATATTTTAATATGTTAGAGAAAATAGGAGGAGCTCGAATTACAATAAAAGAGGATGTGACAAATTTCGGAAAACGCAAATATCATAGGGGACATCGTGTATATGGTTTTGGATTCTTGGTATGGTTGAAAGATCGATGGCAAGAAAAATGATCGCTATTGTCATTCTAGATAGAAATTCTAGTATTTAATCGAGATTTCGGAGAAATATGTACACTGTGACTTCGTAATCTTTTCAACTGTTGGAAAGGATTTAGTTTGACTGAAAATGACTTTACAGATCATACTACCATAAATCACATACTTTCTCTATTTGATTACACAATAGAAGTTCATACAAATACGATTAAATGGAAACAGGACGGAATAAATCAAGTTATACAAACATATCGAAAACAGAATAAAGGAAAGAATTGACCTATTTTTGTTGTGATGAATCATAAAACGCACGAAGGAGTTGAATTTATATTAAAATTGTTGTTTTCTTAAATTTGGTTTCTTAAGCAGCCACAATTTCATAAGGGTTTAAAAAAACACAAATTTATTACTTTCGATCAGGGGGATGAATTAATGAATTACTCCGACCACATTATTAATTTAAATTCTGTGTTGTTTTACCCTAAATTTTGAAAAATATATATTTACTAATTATGATCGAAATAGATCTAGAATCGGTCGATTTTCGCATGGTTTTGCAATCAAATTTGGATTACCAATAAATTTGCCGATTTCAAATCTTAAATAAATTGTGAATCGTTAGAAAATTCAAAAAAAGAAGTTATGTGAAGCATTTTGTATTTCTTATATTATTTTCCAGACAATGATATCTTAATAATTCACTCGGATCACTACGAAAATTTTTCTTTTATGATCTAATTGCAAAAAATTCGATCAACATCGTATTGTTCTAAAATTGATTTAAAAAAACACATTATGATTAGAACATGCGTCGTATTCGAACATCATAAATTTTATAGATAACTAAAAACTCCAATACGTTTGGAAATGAAGATATGGGAATCTATTTTTAAGAAATAGAACCATTCAATTCCAAATCTTACTATAAAAAAAAACTTAAAAAATCATATATCCCTAGTTAAAACAAAATTGATTTCTTTTCAATAGAATATTTGTTAAGATTTATTTGGTTTCAATACGAAATGGATTTACTATGGCCTTCTTTCAAAATGGATAGAATATTAAATTCAAAAAAATTAACAGAGGATATGATTGAAATATTATCAAAACGAAAAGAAGCATTCAGTAACCGTGAATATCAACATATAAACAATCTTTTATCATTACAGAAACTTGAAGATCCACGTTTTGTTCCAATAATTGGAATATTGATTTCTAGCGGGCACCAACCAATTTACTTATATGAAATAAAATCATTTTTGAAAGAAAATGATGTTGATCTGTATTTAAAATATAGAAGTTTATTTCAAGCAAATCCTGGTGTGAATGAAGCTTTTAATGGTGAAATAAAGAGCACTAATAGAAAACCATATAAAAAGCTTGAAGAGGTCAAAGAAATAAAAATACTTGATCCTGTATTCATTGCGCCAAAGCCTAGAAAGCGAAAGGATAATTTGGAGAAGAAAACAATTAGGCGAGAAGGCAAGATTGGTGCCAAGGCAAAAATTGGCAAAGTTATTCAAGATAAGAAAGAGTATAGAGAGAAAATTAAGTATATGCTGGGTAAAATTAATTCAAATAAATAAAAGCATATGTTTTTTTTATTTTAATAAACTAAAGCTTATAAAGGCTAAATTTTTGTTTATATGCAACTGATCTTATTATTTATGGGTTCATTTTGATAATAAATTTATATTATCTCACTAAGCATAAAAGAAATTATTTACAGTCAGAAAATCATATATATAATACTGGTTATACCTTCTTATCTTACATCTCTTTATTACATCACCTATTTTCAAGACATATTAGTTCAAGGGGTTTTCTTAATCCTATGAAATAAATATATGCTTCGATTTGATTTAGAATCTGTGTTATTTCAGGTAGCTTTTATATTAATTGGTTTTCCGATCATCCCATGACACATAATTTTATAGCATTTCAGTTGGTTCAGTTTGTAATCATAAATAAAATAAAATAAATAATCCTGTGTATATTTTTATATGATATTAAAATATAATGTATTTTCTTTATTTTAACTATTTTGGTTTTTAAACCTAAATAAAATAAATATTTGAATTTTGTCTATATGTTTAATTCAAGAGTTGCATCTTTGTTTTAATTCATTTTTATTGTATAATTTTACATTGGTTTCTAAAGTCTAAATTATGATTATTTTTGTTTTTAACAGTAAAAGTTATTTTATTTTCATTGAATTATATATTATACATATGATGCAGGTATTTAAATTTGTGCCTTTAATGGAAATCGAATCAAAATTTTTAAACAAACTTATTTCACCGGATTTCATACCTATAAATAGTAAATTTATTGTATTTTAAAAAGAGAATATTTTCTTTAATATTATTTAATTAAATTCTTATTGGAATTTTTTAACAAAAATTCATGAACATAGTTTTAAGAGCTCGAAAATTTCATATATTATCCCCAAATGAAATCAAATATCAACTCTGTGCAATTAATTACATAAAAATATTTATTTAATTATATATAAGGATAATAGAACTGGTATTTTATCGCTGAAATAAGCACGTTTTTAATGTTTTAATGTCTTGGTTCGGATTCGATAATTTATGCCAAATATAATCTAATTTTTTTAATTAATGGCCGCATTTTTTGGTTTTCATAATATTCCTTGTTTAATTAAAATGAACTATATTTATTGTTCTATTAAAGAGAAATTAGACCAACGAAAATTATTTTTAGTGGCCATATAAATGATGAGTTGCAAATCAACCATAAAAGAAAATGATATAGTAATACTATACGTGGCAATAAATAAAAAAATAATGTTGTGTCCTGGTGAATTCAACAAACAATTCAACATATCACACAGAGAAATTATTGGCAAGACGTTTAATACGAAATACAAAACAGTAGTTATGTTAAAACTACACCCGTCATTATTTATAGAAACACTAACAAGGAAGACGCAAATTCTTTTTGAATCTGATATTTCAGACATTATATTTCGATTAAACATCCAAAATGGATTCAAAGTTCTCGAAAGTGGAACAGGAAGTGGCACGCTTACTTATTTTTTTGAGAAATTCGCTGGCAAAACCGGTAAAGTTTTCAGCGTTGAAAAAAATATTCAAAGATATGAATCTTCGCAAAAAGCAGCGTGGATATCTAAAAATACAGTACTAATAAATGATTGTATTTCTAATTTTCTCTGTAAAACTGATGAAACTCTGTTTGATGCTATTTTTCTTGATATACCCGGGCCAGAATCAGTTATTAGAAAATGTTATGATAAATTAAATAGTAATAGAAAATTGTGTGTTTTTATTCCAAATGTAGAGCAAGCAATTGCGGTTAGAAACGAAATGAATTTGATATTTTTTGAGATTAAAATGTTTGAGCATATAAAAAGAGAATATCATAAATTGGGTAGAGACTCAAAGGGTCTTGTGGGTTCTCGAAATGATTATAGTCATACTGGCTTTTTAATATTCGGTACTAAAAAATAAAAAAATTTATTAAGAAAAAGATCATCTTTATTTAACTAGGTTTTATTTATTAATGATTTTGAGTCAAATATATGTCTTAATTAAAAAAATTACAAAATTGTTAAGATTTAATACAAAATTACAGTTTATTACATTTATATCTTTTAATTGTTCAATATTGAATTTTTCCAAGGTTAAATTATATTATTTGGCGTTTATATGCATACTTTATACTATATACATCAGAATAAAATAAAAGTGACATTTGTATCATTAAAAACAATGCTTTAGCTCAAGTTTATCTTTATGAACACTTATCTCGTAATTTTTTTTACAATTTACCACACAGCTAGTAGTTTTATGCATTATGGTACCTTATGATCGTCTGATGCTGCATTTCTTGGTTGTTAGAATATAAAAATCGAAAAAACAATTATAATCAACTTTTATAGAAAATAATAATATGAAGTATAAACATGTTTTAATGCTTATTAATAAATATGCAATATTAAAATTTTTAAAATATTTCGGATCACTGAAAAAAATTTATGATCATAAAAATATTGGAAAGGTAATTTATCCAGATATAACTACCTCTAATATTAGTAAATACAAGATAAAATTGGTTTTAGTTGAAGAAATACAATTACATGGGATTTATTGAAGGTATTTACTCAATATTAAACATAAGGGTGTTTGATAAGATGACAATTTATGATCTTATTATTTTCGAAATTTTTTTTTGTTAGAAATAATGAAAATAGATTAAAAAGATGATGATATTTGAAAATAGAATATGAATAATATGTTTTTTCAGAATCCAAGCATAGATAATCCCAAAAACTTTGCTAGAACCTCAAACAATTATTTTCGAATAATTTATAAGCGCAAGAATATACTTTAATTACAAAATGAATTGACTAAAAAATACAAGAAAAGATATGCACGAAGGATTTCAATATTTGTCTATCAAATATTTTATAACAAAAAAATATACACAAATAAAATAAATATCTATTGTAAAATAATTCAAAAAGTACAAATATACTGTTAGGTTCAAATATTTTCAATAAAAACGATTTATTAATAGAAAAAAATATTCAAAAAATATAACAACTATTCGTAAATAACCCAGAGCAGGATTAATATGTATAAAAATGCAAAACACATATTTTAGGATAATTTTTGACCGTAAAAACAAATTTAAAAGGCTAAAAAAACATTTTTTATTTTTTGCTGCGATAAATATACTTCACAGATGATCTGGCAGTAGGCGGATATGAATTGCGATTAGTAAAATACTGCCTTGGAATTATACTTTTTATTGCGTGATTAATACCAGTTCACGGATAAAAGATTTTTTAAACAGATGATTATGATAAAATGTATGCAATTCACACATAAGAGTATCTAAAATTTGAAATGATCGCTTGTTGGGTTTTTGAAATCTTATAAAAATTTATCGGCAATTTCCGATCAATTTTGTTTCAAATGTAAAATATACTATCTTTCCATATAATTATAAATTGCTCTAAATACTAAATAAAATCACTACCATTGTGGCTTCAAATAACCATAATAACACAAACTAATGAACTAATCGCAAACAATCTTTTTTTAAGCTAAAATATTTATTTTATATGTAAGCCAATCGTAAAACATGATCAAGCTTATATCATCTAAAAGAATTTTTTTTTATGATAAATTCTTGACACTTTTTTATCCATAAAAAATTGAACATTTTTTACATAAATTTATAGTTAGAAGATAATGCATTTTGGCTTTCTCTTCGCTCAAAAATAGATTCAGTTCTAATTATTTTTTTAATAACAAAGATGATTCAATATATACTTTTCTTGGTTCTACAAAAATATAATTAAATAATCTTATTGAATTTAAAGCAACTTTTTGCCTTTCAAATTTTTTTGATTTTCAAAAAATTTAGTATAAAAATAGTATTTATTATTTTTCGTTGATTTTTATTAAATTTTAGTATAATTGGCTGTTTTTATTTTTTAGGCGGCTTTTTATAATATTTTAGGTACGACAGAATCGATGTAGTGTTTTTTTCGTTGGTTTTTAGTATTTTTTTCTTATTGTAAAAGAAACGATACATTTTTGAAATATATACCAAAAAATTATTATTCAATTTGTGTTTTTCGCCTAAAATAAACACAATTATAAAGATAGAAAATGTTTTATCAAGTAATCAAGTCAAAACTTTCTTTTTTTTAGTTCTTTACGGAATTAGATTAAAAATACCAGAAAAAATAAATCAAAAATATGGCTTAAAGATACTAATTCTACTTGTTGAGTTGAGATCGCCATATTAAGTATTTATATAGGTTAAGGCTAGTATAAATTAAAGGTGTATGGTCATTTAATAGATGATTTAATATCAATAAAAAAAGACTAAACTTGACGGAAAAAATGGCATTTAATATCATGAAAATTTTATAGAGCTCTATCTTAGGAATTTTTGGATCGAATGCATGAAACAAAGGATCGTGAGTACTTAGATTTGTTGATTCAAATAATTGATTCCCATTTGTATAAAAAATGATGATTAAAAGATAACGATTTTTACTAAGTTTTGTTGATTTTGAAAATATATATAATCTTAAAAGAAGATCCCTCTAAGTTTAAAGAAGGGTTTTCCTCCTTAATGCACCCTTATTTTATATCCAATTTGTTTCATATATGTGTAATTAATTTATGAATTCATAAAAAATTACGATTAGCACAGAAAAAATATAACTTTTATAATTTCATGAATTATTTTTATTTCCTTTCTTTTCATGCTTATCATTGCGATGTTTTTTTGCTTCCTTGATTTTTTGTTTTTCTATTTCGGCCTTAAGAGATTCCTCTCTAGCATATTTCTCTCCCAATATTCCTCCCCTATGCATTTCATTCCTTCGTTCATACTCAGCGATTCTGATATAATATCTTTTTTTCAATAAAATTTTTCTTTCAATGTCTGCAATACGATCTTTTTTCAGTTTCGGATAGTTGGGAAGACACTTTTCACACACATCTATATCTTTATTTGTCGTTAAACGATTACAAATCTCACAATAAACACTTATACACGAATTTTTATAATCCTCTCCGCATCTTGTGCAACCCGGGCGGAACTTTGTCAAATTATATTTAAAGACTGGTGTCCAGAACATGTAAAACTTCTGGCATTTTTTGACTATCTTTGTAGGACCAACATATTTGCATTTAGAACATTTTATCAGAACTTGATGTGTGCTGATTGTGAATTCTGAATCTGTTTTATTATACTTCACGTATTTAATGGATTTAAAAAAACCACATAACATTTTTATGCAAATTTTAATTTACCTTAAATATAGTTTTAGGGAAACCTTTTGTATAAATATGAAATGAAATTAATATAAAATAAACTTTTTGAAAACCATATGCTATTTTAGATCTTATTTTTTGATTAAATATTAAATTTTTTTGCTGTTATTTATTTTCTAATGCCTTAATTTAAGATATTAATGTTTTAAAAATCATTAATGATACTAAATCAAAAATATATGTGATCTTATTGGCGTCTAAATACACGCATTTGAGTGTTATAACAATATTATAATGGACGATCAATAGAAAAAATTGCGCTTAATCATCCCATTCTATATATTACAAATTATATCTAAAAACGCTGAAATTTAAATTTTATGTCTAGTGATGCATTTAGAAAGGTTTTGGACTGAATTTTCGGTTCTACTATTGTATTAAAAATTAACGAAAAGGTAGGAATGTGCTCTGGTTCATTATATCTCGTTTTTCTTAAATTAATGACACTCATAACTTGAAAATATATAATATTTATATTAATTTATCTACGATGGGATGAGATGGCTATAAAATACCACAAGTTGTATATTAAGGTCTTAGAAATGCCAACTGAAGCGAAAGCATAAAAAATAGAATCGAAGAAATCAGTTGAATGATGATTCTTGAAATAATAATATTTTCAGCCTAAAATTTCAATGTAATTAATTGAAAGAGATGTTAAGCAAATATTTTCTAAAGAGATTTCTAATGCTTTTTTTGGAAAAAAATTTAATAACGAAAATTTCAATAGGTACAAAAATAAATTTATTGAAAAAGCATCTGTATTATAGATTTTCCACGGAAATAGAATCCACGATACCAATAATATCGTATGTGCGCTATATTCTTATTATTTATAGGTCGATTGGTTCCACGATAATTTCTCTTTAGGGGAATATACTTTAAAAGATTATCAAATTATACAACCTCATCGGTTATAAAATTAGCTAGCAAGAAGATGTGATATGTTTAATGACAGGAATTCAAAAAAAATTTCAAATCCAGATCAAATATAAAGATATCTTGAATCTATTCTTGTGTATCTGTAAACACTGTAAATAAGCAAAATATAAAAATTAAAACTTATTGTCATAAAGGGGGATTGATTGACTAAAAAATGCCATGATTCGTATATAGAAGAGTTAAGAATTTTAACAAAAGAAGAAAAAAGCACAGACGATTTTTAAAAATATCGAAAGGGGCTGATTTATAGAAAAATTGTAAAGTAAACGTTTATAAAAAATTATAACGATGGACAAATCTCTAGAACCGTATTTAGTTTTTCATGGTAAAAAAAGTAACAGAAAAAAGATAAACTCACTCAAAAATAAATTATAGGGGAATAAATTTTGAGTTTATGAATTTATTGCTGATCAAAAAACATATTATTTAATTTTAACTTGGGTTTTCATATATTTTATGGTATTTATTAATCTACTGTTCTTACAAGAATCGTTATATATGAAAATAATATTATTTTCTAATCAACAATATCTTTAGCAATAACTTCGATTTATTTATGTTTAATACAAATTTTTATATTTTCTAAACCTTCTTTTTTGCAAGATGTACAGTGTTTATAAATTTTTTATGTGAGCGATCCTTAATAAGTCCAACCCAACAAAACCCGAAAAAATTTGTGCTTTAATATTAAATAATTTTTTATATTTTAAGTGTCTTTTTAGTATAATATAAATCTTGGGCTAAACACTTCTTCGATACATACGATAAAATAAGAATTCATTTTTAGGAGAATTGAATAAGAAACTCTGTGTTTATCTGAAAAAAATCATTTACTTATGCGTGGAACTTTTATTTACGAGCAGGTTTATTTTCCATATTTTTTTTATCCTCATAGGGTGAATTTATTATATATAATGTTCCATGCGACTACGGTTGTGATATGCAAATATTTAGTCTATAATTTATATTAAATGACACATAATTATAAAAATTATCATGTCAGGAAATTATATAATTACGAAAAAGGCATTTAATTAAGGCTAGATGCAAGAGATACAGCCAAACTAGTGTATAATTGACTTATAAGGATATAAAGTTTTAATTTAAACTTATATTTTTTTGCGCTGAAACACCTAGAATCACGAACGCAGGTGCATTTGCTATAAGTCATTATTAGTAGATATGGTATTTAGCCTTAGCGGTTACCCCATTGACATGGGCAAATTAGAACCGTTCAACTTTTTTTCCTAGAGAAAACTGGTATCTAAACCGTAAACTTTTACTCTTCAGAATTTGATGTACTATTTTGAATCAAAAAAACAAAAAAAAAGATATATACGTCGTGTAAATATTTAGTTTAAAAAACCTATGAAATAAAAAATAAATTGAATTTTTATGTGCCGATAAGCATTTTTAAATTGTCTCCAACAACCGATTATAATCATAAAAAAATACAAGGTTTCATCAAATGGAACTCGTAGAAAACATTTATTCTATTCATGAATTGATAATATTAAAATAAATTCCAACACAATTTTTTTATATAAAATGTTTACCCCCAAAATTTTAATAAATAAAAAAAAAGATTTATAGAACATATAATTTCGTGATAACTGTATTTAAACATTTATAACACAGAAGCATTGTAAATTAAATGCTAATTTCAATCCTTTTCTTTGATAAAACGCCAGTAAGAGATTTTATTTACACGAATGACACATTAATGATTCTATATGGGGTAGAATAAAAGCTTTTTTCCTGTTTTGTAATAATAAAAAGGCTCCTAAAAATAAGCTAAAGTAAGAATGCTTTCAAGCTGTATTGCTATTAAAAATATAATATGCACATATAAGACTATGTGTATGATGAAATAAAACAATTATAGTTTTTTTGTGTTCGGGATGTCATGCATTTTTTTCATATAAAATTATATAGGTCTGAGCCTAAAAATTAAATATTAATAAGCAATATCTAGTGATATTTTTAAGTTTATGTATATAATATATCAATTTTATTCATAAAAACTAAAAAAACAAAGCGGAAATCAATCATCTAGAACATCGTCAATAATATTGCAAAAATATAGCAAAGCTTAAAGATATAATAAATTTCAATTTAAAACATTAAAAATAAGTTTAAAAAAGAAATCATATTATGATTTTCTGATAAACATCGACATCTAGTTCACACAAAGGTTTAAAATAACCACAAAAAAATTCATATTTTATCATCTGAAATATATCAATGAAATAGCTTTTGTTTATGGCTAAAATAAAATATTTCTTTTTTAAGAAATAGCATAACTGGTGTTTTTTTAGTTAAAATAAAAAGATAAAGCCACGTATATGCATTTTTATTCTTAATACTTACTTTTTTTTATTATATCAGAAGAACTTAATCATATGTATATTTTTTATTGATGATATCATATTTATTAACCTTATGGTGTAATTTGGTTTTAAAGACCTAAAAATACTGAAAGATGTAAATATCTGTTTTATAACGATTTTAAATATAAATATATATGTTTAATAATAATATAAAAAAATACAATGTATAATCCACTGGAAATAAAATGGTCGATATTTCACTGCCTTTACCTACAATTTATAGAAAAATAACCTGTATATATACATATTTTTTCCAATTAGTACCTTTTTAGATTATTTTATATTCTTATTGATATTACATTAAAAAACACCATCTCTACCTAAAATGATGTTAGTTCGTGTATTTTTCTATAAGTGTGCAATATGGTGTCTACAATTATTGCCTATTTTTTACTTTATAGGCATTTTATGGGCAGAACCTGATTACTTTTGAACCTGCTGTTATTCAGATTATAAATTTATCTGATATGGGATGCTGAATATTATAACTGCTTTCTCTATGCTAATATAAACCAGTCAACTAGCTTTCCTTAATTGACGTATTTTTGCAATTTTAATGAAGCTGCGTTCTTTTATTGATATATTTGTGAATGGAATAAGTTACATCTTTTAAATTGTAGAATTTCTTTAATATTGAACTTTAACCACATTAGATTATAAATGGTGATATAATCTTTTAAAACGATGTATTGCATATGCTTGTTATTCTTCTAAAGTGATTATCAAATTTTATGACAAATTTGTCAATTCTTTTAGTTTTTGTATGTGTATTTGATTTTCTCTTTCTACCATAGCCAATGCCTCGTGACTTTGAGTTACGATTATTATATACTTATTCACTGGATTTATATATATTACGTGCCTTTTAATTGTGCACAGTTATAACGGGTGATCTTTTTATACATATGCAGCTAGATTTTTTTCTTTATCGCCTGTTTCTGCATCAAAGGATGTGCTTCTTTATGTTTTTTCTAACAAGAATTGATGTGTCTGTATGCCGTCTCTTTTTTATATCTATAAACAATAATCGGCATTTCTGGGTTATAAAAAATCTCTGGTAGACCCAGTAGTTTACACAGCATTATTTCTTTTTCTATTTGGTACTCTTTATTATTATAATTATAACGATGTTTTTTATTCATTTATTATTTTCTGATTTTGTTCCCTGGTTAGTTGCTGTGTTTTAACCTGCTTTAAATCAATATTTTCTGATAAATAGTGCAAAATATCAGCCCTTGTATCAAGGAGCTCTCGTTTTCGTTACTTATTGTTAAAACAAAAAGTATGAAAGATTTTTTCATTCACATGTAAAAAATAAAATGTTTACGGATGAATCCTAAAATACTTTATCGAATTTGTTATCTTTCCTCCTCTAAAATCTTCAATTCCTGCAATCCCTTCCTTTATTTTTTAATTTCTTAGTCGCCAAAATATATCATATGCATGGTTTATTTTTCATAAACGTTGCTGCATTCATCGTTATTTCTTGTTTCACGAAATTTTTTCCGTTTCGGAAATTTAATTCTTTTTGTGCATGGCCCACTCCTTGTGATCTTTGTTCAAAAATGCTGCCAAAAAACTCTATCTAAATCCAGAAACCTCTTCTATATGCAAATAGAAATACCTATTCTACGGATAAGCTATAATCGAAGAAATTGTCTATGTTACCTGCTATACTTTAGAAGTCTATTTAAAATTTTGGTGGAAGTCTAGAATTTATTCATTGTAATTAAGCTAGAAGTGAAGTATATACATTATCATAAAATAGATAACTAGCATCTCTCATCATCTCGACAGACTTCTCCGGCGACTTTGAAATTTCATTCGAAGAGCAATCTAGGATTCTTTCAACGATTACTATTTTACCGACAAAGAATTCAACTATTCGCACGAAGAGCTCTGATATAGATAGTATTTATCCCATCAGATTTTCTCTTATTCAGTCAAATACTGTGTTTCTGATCGCGAGGGGACTATTATCCTGCAAGAACTATCACCGCAATCCTTAATGACCGCATGAATACTTTATTGGATAGAGATGCCTTTTAATTCCAATGAGGTTATCCATCGAATAAAAAAATACATTTATTTTTATACTGCTATCGCGATGTAGTTAATGTTCCGTTTAATAGATTAATTCATAGTCTTTCTGAAGTTTACATGGCAATTATTATATGCGACAATAAAAAAAAATGTTATTATGAATTTTCATCTTATATCGGAAGTCTTAAAATGGTTTTTTTCTAAACATAAGATTTATGTTTGTTGATTTCTAAAATAAACCTTTTAAAATGCTGTTATATTTATAAAATTATTTCTGCTGATGAAAAGTCATTAATAGTATAGGATTCGTATTTTAGAAACACAACTTAAATAAATTTTGCATAAATTATTAAAAACCTTTAGACAGAAATACCCTATTATAGACTATTGACTTTGCATTTATTATAATAGCCTGTGTGTTAGAATGTTTGTATACGTGTCACGATATTGTAATAATATATATATCCGTAACATCATATTATATGCTTTAATTATTAGCGAAGGGTTCACATGCGATAATAATGATAGATATGTGTTATTAACTTTTTAAATTAATATTTTATGGTAAAAACTAGTAAGAGACTAACTATAAATTATCATCATTATTTTCAGTCTCTCGAATATCCAATTTAATATAAATGTAATTTTATGAAGCGATTTGGCTATAAAGGTTCTCATCAAATAAAAAATATAAATTGCGCTATAAAATATATATCAGGATATCGAATTCCACTGTTTACTTTATAAAATTCGAAGGTAGCACCTAGTTTAAAGGTAGATGCAAACTATATATTTATTGACTTTAATTTAAGGTTTTTTTCTCAAAAAATAAAAATATATATATTTATGTGAGCAAATTTTTAATCTAGTTTGGAAAAAAGAGATATTATCTAATATTTAGTGAATAGAAACATGATTTAAAGTTTTAACGTATAATTTTTTCTGGATTTATTAAAATCCATCCCATAATAAAAATCAATGAACTTATTGTTTTTAAGACTTTTATTCTGTAAAATTTCAATTTTAATTAGAAGTTGATCGTTTGTATAACATTTATTTTTAAAAAATGAATCATAAAATATATTTCAAGAGCTCAAAAATTTAGAAATAAATGATATTATAACGGTTTTTAAGAACTAAACCATTTATATAAAGTATAAAATATAATATCGTTTTTTATTGCACCTGTATTTTAAATTGGATGGCATATTTAATCCAATGCATTTTAAATTCTTTTCAAAAGAAGATTTAAGATAAGAGAAAATTTTAAAGTAAGTATAATATTTACACAAGGGTGATTAATCATATTATGTATGGGTTAATTTACAATATAAAAATTAACCCATACATCAAAGTCTTTTGTATTTTTTTAAAATTAGTTTAACATATAATTTTTTAAATAATTAACTGCTAATCACATATTAAACGTAGCGGGAATAAAAAAATTATCTTTTTACTAATTATATACCATAAATCTACAATTGGCTGAATTTATTTCTATTAAATGTAAGATTAAAGCATACCCTCAAATCAATGCAAGGTGAAAGAGCAGCGTATCAAATTCTACTGGATTTAATAATTACTGAAGACCCAGAATTAAAGCTAAATATATATATTGACAACGAAAAAAAGATTGATTCCGAGTGTACAACAGCTGATATAAAGCTCTTCGACACTTTATCCATCTATGATGAATTGATACTTATTTCCATAGCGCAGGTAATTTGCATTTCTTCGGAATCATATGAAGAAGCCAAAAATCTTATAAACAATCGAATAATGACAAATCTGTACGATAAAGAAAGGAGATACGACTATATTATAGGTAAAATAATGATGAATTATTATATGTCGATAAAGCTAAGTGGGAATGTCTATGATCCTCGTTGGCCTGTTCATACATTTTTCAACTGTTTAGTGTCGAATAAAGAAAGAAAGAATAAGTATTGTGTGGCTGTTTTAACAAACATTATACTCGATATTTTGGTTGCAAACAAATCTTTCAAAGAATGTGAGAAATATTTAGATAACGAAATTGTTGAAGGCTTACAGCTTTGTTTCTTTAATTATTATAAAGGAAGAGTTCATCTTGTTAATGAAGAATATAACTGTGCACTCGAAGCATTTCAACACGCAAGTATTTTAAGTCCGAATACTGCATTTGCAAAGTTCCTTGACAAATATATCGTCACAACTCTTCTTCTCATGAGTGATGTTTTTAGTCTTAAGCGATTTCGATGGAGAAAGGCCCTATTGCCGTATTATGAAATATTTCAATGCATGGAAAAGGGATGTAAAGTCTTCTTCAATCATATTTTGGTAAAAAACAAAGAAGTCTATGTTAAAGACAATCTTTATACCATCGTTAGACGTTTATATCAAAATGTAATACAAGAAGGCATACGAAAATTAAGCTTAGTATACCATATGATTTCTATAAGCGACATGGGAAAAGCCTTGAATCTTGAAAATGATGTAGTATGCTTTTTATTGGTTAAGAATATTAAGAAAGGTTATATTAAAGGTTATATTGAAAATGATATATTTGTCAGTGAAAATAATTGTGATGAGGAGGTTGATATGTGTAACAAAATAAAAGAAGCACTGAATACTTACCAAAGTATGAATGGTATGATGCGTTACCCAAAATCTGTACCATTGAAATATGAAAACATTGACCGAACAAGTCTTGCGTTTGATTTTGAATAAAATATGAATGCAACAAAAATCTTAGAATTCAAAAAAAAATTATTATAGTTATAAAATTAAATAAAAGGTTTTACATTAATACGTATTTCATTAGCTTATTCATTTCGGCATAATATTATAAAAACATGAGTGTATCTTTTGAGTACGCTCACTCGGATTTTTGGTATTTTGGAAGCATCTTCTTTGTACTAAACTAATTCCTTGATTCATTTGCACTTAAAAATAGAATTAAGTCTGTTTACATAAGCCCCATTCATTAAAAAGTTTTTATATATAAGAGGTGTTTTCGAATAATGTTTTAATACTCTCCTTCAAGACACGTAGTTGTTTAAACTCTCAATAAAATCATAAAAAAATATTTAAATCTTTAACTCAAGGGATATAGTTTCTTATCACCCGCAAGAAAAATCATAAAAAATTTAAATGTTTTATATAACCACATTAACAGCGAAAAAAGCAATAAAACATCATTTTTCGTTATATTGTCGGCTAACTTATAAGCTTATCAAAGAATTAAAATTGTGAAGGCGTGGGTGAACCTACAATGTAATATAATCAAAAATTTGTAAAATGCAAGAGTGGTGGTTTTCATACTGGAATATACTTGAATGCGTTTTCACACGTTAAACTATCAATATATTCACCCGCATTACTATGGCTATATTATGAATCTGCTTAAAGAAAGGTACCTTAAATAGGGCGCTTAATTAGTAGAAAAAAATTACAATTCAGAGATAGAATGGGTGTTTGCTATGTAAATCTAGGATATTTGCATCGGGCATTAGAAAAACGACTTCAATCACTAGAAAGGATTTGGTAAAGGCACATTTTGCTTGAGGTATTTTCTTTGGTGGAAAAAAAAATTAAATGAATCAGATTCACTTCATCTTTTTACATGTTATTCGAAAAACACCAAAATCACGGCAAGTGGGGTACCGGTAAAAACTGAGAAATTCGGCGGTTGTGTAAAAGTTTCTATTACCAAAATAAAAGTTATCAAAGTATAATAATAATAATAATAGCAAAGAAAATTATCTATGATTCAGAATAAATTAATTGTTATTGGTAACTTCACATAAGCTAGCAAGGTAGGAACTAGAATTTCTTCTCTATAAATACATTTTATTTAAAACAAACAGCATATAATTTTTTGGATGTTATTGCAGGGAAACACCATGTGGAAAAATATAATAACCTATGTATATCGAGAAAAGGAATTTTTTTAGCAATAAAAAAAATTTATAATTAAATTTAAATGGAAGGATAATGTTTTTTGGTGAAAAGACATTTTAGGCATATATAAAAATTTAAATTAATTTCATAATTGTACATAAAATGCAAAACCCCCAATAAATTGACACAAAATCACACTTTTTACATTTATACCAATAAAATAGATAAAACTTAATTTCTTCGACATTTTATAAATAAAGAATAATAATAAAAAAAGGCATGAACGAAGCATCTAAAACATTGAAATTTATAGGAAATAAACACGTATCGAGTGAAATAAAAATGCAATGAATCTAGTTGAAAGAAAAAAAAAGTGGATAAATGCTTTTAAATACGTACTGATGCATTTTAGTAAATTAATGGATAAGATATACATCCTTTTATTAATATTTTTTCATAATATATTCAAAATGCTAGTTATAGGAATTTTTTGTTTATTAAATTTGGTTGCAATACTATCTATAAATAGCGTAAATAAATTCGAAGAACGTGTGAAATTTGAGTAAAATGATAAAGAAAAAAGTCATTTTGAAGGGTAATTTAATCCTCCAATCGATGAAACCAGAAATAAATAAGATAATGATATGATTTATATATGGGTGATTTTAGGAATAGATGGCAGAAAAGTTATAAAACTGCCTAATGGATTTGAAATAGAAGAGACTGAAAAACCAATAAGAAAATAACTCATAAGTATATGATCGGTTTGGTTATATATACCAATGAATGAAGGATTATAATAAAGCATGCTAAAAATCAAATTTATGACATTAAACTTTCTACAAAAAGGTTTTCTTAAAAAAAATAGCTAAAATTTATGAGTATGCATTGCAGAGAATAAAAAAATGGGTTAAATGGGAATACAAATATGTAATCTAAATAATGCAATGATACAGGTTTTTTGAAATGAATAATATGAACTACACTACATCACAAAAATATAGTATATATATATCAATTTTATAAAATATTATAATTATTTGATTTTTTTATCACAATCATTAATGTACAAATATAAGGAAAAGATCATACCATATTTCGTAAAATGGAATGAAGTAGTAACACAAAATCATAAAGGCAACTAAAAACTTGAACCCACAAATCAAATCGATTTATATATTCAAACTATATGATTTCGGAAAATCCTTAAACTAATAGGGCTTGAGAGGAGCAGAAGTATCGAAGAATATTTAAAAAAAAGATTATATAGTCAAGAGTATAATATTGATGTGACTTTAGGAAATTAATCACGTTATGTTTGAAAAAAAAATCTAAAATTACAATAGCAAAATAAACCCCTAAATAAAAAATTCCAATCTTTTATCTCAAAATTACATGTTATACAAATTAAAATAAATATTAACGCATACCTTTCATATATTTCTTTTTTTAGAAAAAAATACTTGCATCGCTTTAAATAAGGTGTATACTCTGAAATTGTTTATACTATTTAAATTAAAATAGATGATAGCTGGTCCTTTTCAACAAACTAGTGATAAATTAAAATCATCCCTGAAAGAGATATTGTCTTTTAGATAATTTCTATATGGTTTTAATATGTAGATAAACGATTACGTCTCTTAATAAGCTTATTATCCACTAAATAGTGTTTAAACTGGTAACATGTGATTTTAGATTGGCTTTAAATGTAGAAAAACACAAACAAGAGAGCCTTAAAAAACAAAAATGGATAACGTAAGTCTTAATTGTACAAAACGAATGCGTATATCACCATCCAAGATTAATACATCAAGACTTAAAGTCGAAATCTAGACAAAACACGACTTGAAGCCCATAAAATAAATAAAAGGATATGCATCTTTCTTTCATCATGATAACCGCAATAATTTTTTAAAAGTAGACTTATGTGATTTTTCTGATTTATTTTGCAGATAAAATTAATGCCTTTAATTTATTTATGGGTTTATTTTCTTTTTACCATTTTAACTACTTAGATGTTGTCAGCATATTGGGAATATTGCACAACTCTTTGATGCATCTTTTGACACCTTACCTTGATCTATATTCATCAACTGCTCTTCTTCTCTCAAATGAGATGAGTTCAAGTGTGTTGCAGAGTGTGAGAGCTTGCATATATGCTTCTACTTCATCCGGTATATTTAACTCCTTAACATATTTTTTATGGGGAATATAGAATATAGTCGTATTTACTTATGGGTGTTTTTAAATATAATTACATATTGTTTATAAATTGTGTAATCTGTGAAAACGAAAATGCAGAAATAAAAGTTGATACCCGAATAAAAACAGATATCTTAATCAAACAAAATAGACCTGATATTTTTCTATACGATAAAAAAGAAAATATGATTACGCTGATCGAAATAGGTATAACGAGCCTTGATAACTTGACTAAAGTTGAGAATGAAAAATATAGGAAATATGACATCTTGGCAAATGAAATTGGTCTAATTTACAAATGTAAAACAAGAATAATACCATATGTGATGACTTGGGATGGGGTGGTCACAAAATATCATAAAAAATATGTTAAGGTGTTAAAAATACCGGACGAAGTAGAAGCATACATGCAAGCTCTCACACTCCGCAAGACACTTGAACTCATCTCATTTGAGAGAAGAAGAGCAGTTGATGAATATAGATCAAGGTAAGGTGTCAAAAGATGCATCAAAGAGTTGTGCAATATTCCCAATATGCTGACAACATCTAAGTAGTTAAAATGGTAAAAAGAAAATTAACCCATAAATAAATAATAATAAGTTTATAAATTGTTAAATTTAATTTAAATTATCTTACGGGGTAAAGAAGCCATGTTTAATATTGTTAACGATTTGTGACACGTTATAATGAGGATTTTCACAATAAAAAAACCTTTATAAGTTAAATTTCTGCCGGTATAATATTGTATTATGGTAATATTTATTAAAAAAAGGAATTGAATTAGATTGAACCATAAGAAAATTTATGTCCATAAAAGCGCTTATTTTTTTTACAAGATGATGTTTAGATCATTTCAGGTTTAAAAATATATAAAAATAATTATCATGGGATTAAGTGTCGAAGAATTAGAGCCAAGCTAGATTGATTTCGCTAAATGACATAAGAATTGCTTTCTTTTACTTTTTAAATTTTTTATATCATACAAGTAGTTTTTTCTAAAAAAATTTAACATTAATACAAATTTGTAATTTTTACACAAAAATATAAGCACAAAAAAATTATAATATGTTAAGAAAATCTGGATCTATTTAATAGATGAAATATAACGGAGTTTAAAAATAATGATAAAATATAGATAGAATTTATATTATGGCTTAGAACTATAAATAAATGATAAGATCGTTTAAAAAATTTAAATATAAAATGCGGTTACAGTTAAACGAATAACTGCCGTGCAAATATAATTAAAAGAAGCAAAATTCTTATTTTAAGAGAGATTTATATTTTGAGAAAAAATTTATGTAAAATTTCTAAAGATTTAAATATTTTTATTTTTTTAGATTGAGAAGTTAAATCGAATTATGTCGTTTAAAAATTTGAAACACATATAATTAAATACCAAAATACAGAATCATAATTTTATTATTTTAAAAAGATGCATTTTTACAATTGAGTTCTGTAAATAATAAACATAAAATTCTTAATTAAATTTTAAAAAAATGCATACGTCATTTTAAATAAACTGATATTTATTTAATAAAATAAGATCAATAAAGACGAAAAATAAGCTAAAAAATATTTAGAGGATCAAAATTATTCTGTGATGTTAATTTTATTTTAAAGCTTTATAATTGGACTTTTCATGTCTTAAAATGTTTTCAAGCTAAGGAAACGACAAAAAAATTATGGGAATAGAAAGTAGCTTTTGTATATCAAAGTTTACATGGTTTTATATATCAGGTTTAATTGGTGCAAAAACATGAATAACAATGTAAAATGCATTTACAAGCACTATTTTTTATAATAAAACATATTTTCTATACATCGATCGCTTTGCAATTTTTGTACTTATTATAATTATAGTATCCAAAAAATTAAAGAAAATCACATTTTTTGTATATATAACAATTAAATGCCTATTTTATGTGTCATTCTCAATATATCATAATTTATAGTGTCAATAGGCATAACATGGTATTTATAAACGTAAGATTTAAATTTTTATTGTTTCTGTATACACCAATCTCCAAATATTTCTGTAAAATATCAAAATTGTTTGAGATAAAATTTTTACGTGGCTTAAATATAGTATATTTATATTTTGCATAATATGTGAGGAACATAAGATATGTTTTTTTAGTTTTATAATTTAGCTATCATATAAATATTAAAATATTATGTATGGAACCGAAAACCCAATTTTTCAAAGTTAAAAAACCACGGTCAAGAATAAAAATATAGTAAATTCGTAATAAAAATTTTTGGTGCCCGGTTATTATGATAGAAGAATATATATTATGCGATAAAACTTCTATAGATATCAGAAGTCATGTTTTATTTTTTTTGAAAATAATGTAAAATGTTCGATCTTTAAGAAATAATTTACAATACAATTTGATTTTTTTTACGATTATTTAGCGGCAATATAATTACAATTTGCCTTTCAAGGGATATTTGTTTTTGTAGACTATATAAATCAACATCCTTGGAAGTTTATAGCCAAAATGATCTAAACATAAGAAATTTAATTTGTCCCTAAATAAAATTCTGCGACGATTTGCGTTTTTTTAGGCAAAACTATCATTTGAATAATAAAGAATTTTATAAATTTATTTAGAATTAAGCTATAATTCTAATTACAAACTGATTGAATGTTTAAAGACTTTAAAATTGACAAATATCTTGGACTAAGTCATTAAAAAAGCTTAAAGGTCTCTGATCTGATAAGTACATAAATAAAAAATATGATGTAAAATTTAGTATGATATTTTAAACACTAGTTTTTCTTTAATTATCACAAAAAAGGATTTGATTTTTTTTTAAAGTTAAGGATAGAGCCCGATATAATTTATACCCGATTTAAATAATAAATTTTATCTAAGGTATTATAAGATCATATTCAAAATCTTCTTCATTTATAAAATCAATGTTCATAATAACTTTTTTTATATCAATGCCCAGCTCAAATAAATCAATATTTTCAATTTTTCTCTCGAACTTCCAGAAATAAATCAGATAAGTATCTTTGGGGCATATTTTTGCTGTACTATTTAGACATATACAATATATACGTTCCTCTAAATCAAAAACCCCATAAAATTCTTTCGTTTTGAAAATTTCGGCATAGTTTATAACCCTATAAAATTTCTTTCTATTTTTCAAGGAAGGTTGGTTTATTAATTCTTTGGCTTTTATTTCTCCATAGCGACTTAAAGCCGAGAAATAGCCATCATGCTTTTTGATATTAATTTTTTCCTCAAGTAAGTAAGATATTCCATTGACAGCGTTGCATCGTGAAATTACTTCACAAATTTCTTTAAATCCATAAACAGGGTATAAAAAATAATAGTCCTCGAAATCAGACAAAAATCTTAAAAGTTTAGATTCTTCAATGTTAGTAGAACCACAAATAGCAACACAAAATATTTTATAAGACTCTGATGACAAATTATCTTTTATATGCTCAATTTTTCTTTCACGAATAGCTTTAAAAAGAAAGAATTTTTCTTTGTTGCTTAAAAAACAGCATTCTGAGATTTCATTTTTGCTTGTAGGTATTTTTATTTGTTTTTTCCTGTCAAAATAAAAATGGTTCTTTATCGTTAAAAATTCAATGAGCAGATGCACATTCATTTCTGTCGAATAAGTTACAAGAACATCATTCTTTCTCATCAATTGTGGTATATTCTCAATAATACAATTATTTAAATTTTTAAAATCACCATACTCTTTCTTATCATCAATTACAATGGTTTTCTTGTCTTTGTATTTTCTTACCTCAATACAGTCCTTCAGTGATGTTCCTTTGTAAATAATCTCAAATTCCTCAACCATAATTTAAAGGAGTCTCCACATGGTAAATAAACCAAGTACAGAAACTATTGAGAAAAAGAATAAAAAGAATAACGAGAATGGTCCAAGATATAATGAGAAACAAGTTGTTAAAGAATTTTTAAAGAATAGAGAGGTTGGACTGGAGTTCTTTCTCGATACAGTCGAAAAATCAAGCAATAAAGTATTTAAAAATAAAGTCGGGGACGAAGACGAAAAAAGACTAGATTTGAATAAATTTGATGAAAGTGACAATATATTAGAAAAAAAATCCATTAATTTATTTTCAGAAAGCTTTTGGGAAAATAAAGATGAACCAATCAAAGAGGAGACAGGGAGCTCTATCGGCTTATTTTCCAAAGCCGTAGTAAATTTAAAAGGAAATGTTAAAGAAGATACATTGGCATCGGAACAATCATTGATCGGAAGTATTGATAGTATCGTTGATTTTTATACTATTTGGATCAAGAAATGCCCGGCAAGAAATATTCATAAAGGAAGTATATATGAAGGACTTAAAATTATCGAAAAACATTGTGATGATGAAGTTAGAAATGTTTACAGTCACTTGTTTATAGAATAAAAAAATTTAGAAATAAAATATAACTTTTATAATTTATTGTAATTCTAAGCCATTTTAAGGAATAAATATTTTTTTTTCTTCATAGCCGAGCTTAATAGCTTTTTAGCCAGTTAAAAATTTAATCTACATTGCTTTCAATTTGTATTGATATCTAGACTGTAAACTAAAGATATAAATGTGTTTTCAAATATTAAGAAAAATATCGCGAGCCCCCTTTAAAAACTCAAAATAAATAATATTGTGACCTTCGCGTCAAACCTTTTATTAAGACCAATTAGGATGTTATTTTCCAAAAAAATCACATCATGATCGATACAGGGCTTCAAACTATATAAGATAAATCAAATTAGCCTATTTTGAATACTTAAAAAGCTAAAATAAAAACAGAGATATACTTCTCAGACAATTTGAGGGCTAGAAAATTACGAAGTACCGCACAATTTTGAGTTTGGTAATACTAAATATGTTAAAATTCAATCAAATTTAAGATATGACATTATAGTTTTATTTACACCGCGAAATATAATGTTTTTTATGAAAGTAATTAACCAGAATCAAAATTATTGGTTCTTAATATGGCGTTGCTGAATTACAAATACTTTAATAGAAACTTTATCAATTTAAAAAAATTAATTATTCCATCTTTCATTGTGATAGTTTGTTATTTTCAATTTTTTTGGGAGCTTTAAATTTTTAATTTGAATGGTATTTTCATTAATTTAAAACCCCAATCTAAACATGCAAAAAAACTTTCTTGGGAAATATTATCATAAAAGTTCTTCATTTTAGCATTTTTGAAATCTGTCTGGCCACGAGAAATCAAACCGAAGATTCGAGTACTGATATGGAACCCCGCGTTAACTACATATAAATAATACACCATAAAATTGTATTTTAAGCTTTTTAGTATTTACCAATTATATACACATAATTATTTTATAAAATATAACCCTCTAAATAGTCTCATATTACACACACTTTGCATTAATAATCAAAGCCAAAATGTTATCAGATTATATTGCATATAAATATTTTAGCGTTAAAACATTTAAATATACGATACTTGTACTCTTGAATAAATATTTATTCTGGGCTTATTTTTTCAACTTTTTATTTTAGCTTGCCAAAACTTTAGATTGCTTATTATTACGGTTTTTTGTGTGCTATTTTCAGGCATATCATTTTTAAAATCTCCTCAAAGAAATCTTTTACTCTCAAGAGTTATACATAAAAGCAATTTTCTCAATGTTATTGTTAGTTCATATGCTTCCGCTTCCGTCGGAATCTTTGTATTCTTTATTTATTTTCAATAATATTATCTATAATCCAGTATTTCACAATTTTCGAGGCCTTATTATTTTTGATTAAACAAAAAAATTCAAGGAAAACCAAATATAAAACATATTGTTAATAAAAGTAATCTTGTCTGGCATGGTTTTTAACTTTGGGCTGAGGATTCATGAATATTATTTAAATTCACAGATTTTCCCAGAAGAAGACTTATGATTTGCCATATTTTTTGGATTGTTTCTAAATAAAACCATAGAAATTTCTGCTATAATTTCAAAAACAAAAATTAAATTTTGCATTTTTTTTATCTTGCGTGTTTTATATTTCTCATCATTTTTTTAAATTTGGAATAAACAGTAAAACTAGACGCACTGAAGTTTTCTACTTTAGATTCAAAAATTGTAGTTTATTTTTATATTATTGTTATAGCTTATTTTAAGAGATATATTCTTATGAGTTCGCTTAGTTTTATGTTTATTTATTTCCTATTATGTCCCTTTATTTTGATTATAACAGAGAGACAATTTTAATCTTTAATTATCTTCGGGTATATTTGTCACAATTAAAACTAACCGATTCTCTGCTCACTAAACCCTACCATGTTTCTAAATCCTTTAAGTTTATATTTTTAAAGGAATTTGAAAGAAAAACAAATCCACAATTAATGATATTAAATGAAGTCACTTTCAAATATTAAATTAAATTTTGAAAGAAATTTTAATCATAAATTTATGTCAGATTTCTATATGTCGCTCTATTACTTTATTTATATTATAACACCTTATACTTACTATGCGCGTTCTGCTCTGCCATTGTATTTCTGGGTGTCTATTCTCAATAAAGTCAATTATTTGTTAATATAATAGAATTTTATTTATTTGTAAGTATTTTTCCGTATATTAAGTTACTTAACATCGATAAATAAATGTATGCGTATAATTAATTTATTTTTATTAAATGCATCAGCCATTTTGTTTGATTCATAAATCATGAAATATCATCCGATAGACGCCCACAGTCAAAATATTCAATCCCAAAAAAAGATTTTATTTATACAAACCTCATTAACCACCAGATGATCCCTTAAATAATAAACAGGATGACCAAGTTCAAAGTTATCGTTCTCAAAATATTTTCAGATATTTTTTTTGTTAATTATCAAATGATGCTACATCGCGTTTCTATGGAATATTGTATTAAATTATAAAACATTTTATTTTATTACATTTTAACTGTATTTAAGTTGTTTCCCAGCATATTAAATCGCACGATTAAAAGAATAAATTCTACACCCTAAATTTAAATGTCTGTCTAAAATAAAAAAATTATATCAGTAGGTTAAATTTAAATAAATTAACGTTAGAAATCATTTATTTATACGACAAAAATTGAAGTGATATCAATTACTTAATCAAGACAACTTAAGCCAGAAAATATCACAGGGGTGTAACATCCTAATAGTAGGTTAAATAACGATTTTGATGATGATTTTTTTGAGATTTTCAAAAATACATAGGGTGCCCTGTGTCTAAAAATATAAGACAAATAAAAATAAATGATTGTCTTATTCTTTTTTCGATGACAATATAACACTTTCGATGTTAAAAATCAAATGAATCATAAAAATTCAACGAATGAACATCAAAACAAGAATTTATGGTTTAAGTTTGTATTTTTGTGTTTGGATATCGGTTATACTTCAAAAAGATTGATTATTAAAATCTAGAGTACTCGGTTTACAAAGAACAAATGATATTTGTGTTATAAAAGAACATTTTTAAATTAATTTTGGATAATTTTCTGTGTATTCAATAATTTTTTCAATTTGTAGCTACTTATTCTTATTCAAGCAAAACTTCGGAATGTTATTTAGAACATACATATCTGCTAATTCTTTTCCCCTCAATATTTTTACAATAATATATAGTTTAGCACTTTCTTTCCAGGATTCTTCATTTAAGTTACCTATTTTATTTTTGTATTTTTCTGCTTCAGTTAGCATTACCAACTCCTTGATTTATGACTTACGGTATTTTGTAATCACTAATCCTAAGTTATGACGTAGATACTACTCGCGTTCTGTTTTTGCCGATAAGTGATAGTTTATTTGCAAGTAATTCAAATTTACTATCTTTTTAGTTATCATACTTGTGATGTAATATATACTTTTTATTTCTATTTCTATCAATGTGATCACGTATTTCTTTTTATCGTAGAAAAATCAAGCCAAATATTACATGCATTTAAATTTATTGTGTATTTTTATTAAGGAAAAACACTGTTTTATTTACGACTTCTCGAATTATTTGGCATAATTTGATATTTATATTCGCGAACACCTCTAGTGTCTATTCATACACAGTTGAATTTTTATCACAGAAACAACCCAGAAACCCTTAATATTGATTTAAAAATATCTTTTAATATGCTTTTATTAGTTTTTAAAGCATAAAATAGTTTCATATATTCATGATGGCCATGGTGAATTACCTTAGAGGCACTTTGTCACCAAAATATACTATGATTATATGATTTTTTTGACTTTAAATATGTGTATTATAAATGATAAATTTATAATTTATACCATCTAAATGTTCAATATTATTTATCGCATATCTATGACGTTAGGCAATAACAGCATTTAATTGATAATACTCGATAAGATTGCATTGTAAGATCCTGCTATTTCCACTTTTCCGATTTGAATGACATTTAGATTTATTTTAATTCATAAATTTAAATTTTGCAAATTTTAATTATCTTTGTTGGTTCTATATGCGCATGCATGCATTATATCATTTCGGATTTAACTTATACTGTTTACTTAAGCTATTTTAGTTAGTTTCTAGATAGCTATAAATTCTAATCTCATTCGAAGATGATTATCAATATGTCATGGAAAGTGAAAAAAAAAACATTTGTTTTATAGTATCTGTATATCATGCATATGATGTTTTTTGGCCTTATTATAGACAAGAGAGGATAATGAAAATCTGAATCTTCAAACATTAATTACTTCAAGTTTTCAGAAAAAAAAGATTAACCCCCTAATCAGTAATCGAAGCTGCGGATGGGATAGGAATGTAACACCCAAGTATTATATGAAAAAAATGTTGCATGAGATGATTTTTTCACTTTCTACCAACCTCTAAAGAGCTTAGAACGTAAGGTAAATATCATTAAAAGGCTATTTTTATTTGGAATAATCATGTGAAAAAAAAGATTTAAAAGAGCTCAATAAAAATCATATTTGAATGAAGATAGCAAAAATACACTTTAGTGTTGCGAGAAAAAAATTTATTTTGGTTATAATTGTTTTTAAAACCCACGTACATTATATCTCTATTTACAAGCGGTAGCTTGCTCTATTATATTTTGTTTGATTTATTAGTCATAAATCGAACTAGGACTTGATTTATAACTACTTTTTATATGAAAACGTAAAATTATTATACCCATTAAGTGGAAGTCCATCATATCACCTGATTTGTCAACAAAATTTTATCAGTTAATTATCGATAAATTTTAGATTTAAAAAATTATAAATATTATGATAGTCAAAGGCCCACATTCTTCTTTTTATATAATACAGCATATCTTTTAGCTTTCAATTCACGACTAGCTATTATCTATTTTAAGTACATATATGTGAATTTTATTTAATCTTTGGTATATATTTCTGATTTTAATAAATGATTCTGAATTTTTAATATATTCCCCTGAAGATTATTTTTGCATATCTACTACAATCGCAGGTTTCTTCGTTGAAATATGACATAAAAAACCTATAGATCTACCAATTACTAATTTTGGATATGATGCATAGAGACTTTAAAAGGATTCAATTTTTGTTTCTTAAAACCATTAATTTTATTATTTATACTGCTAAAGTGCTCGTTTTTGCAATGCACAAGAAAAAAAAGTGAAAATTATATTTCCTTTTCTTTATTAGTGCGTCTTAAATATCTTATATAAAATCCGATATTTTCATACAATAAAATAAATGTTTTACCCATCAACTTATGCTTGTTTTATCTTTATTCTTCTGCTATTTATACAAAAAAAATGGAAAATGAGAAAATTCATTTAATAATTATTTTCAGGATATACTTTTCTTCTAATCCAAGTTTTTATATTTTTAGAAATTATTCTTTTATTTTTTATAGGAATAGTATTAATATATCTCAATTTTTTTACAATATGTTCTTAATATATACAGCCAAATATCCATTATCCTTCTAAATAATCCTTTTAATTGACTTTTTATAATAAGCGTATTTATACAAAGAAAATCATCCATGCAATATATTATAATCTTAATATACCCCTTTCTATTGTAAAATATTGTTTTTTAACATTATGAAACGAATAAATCCAATATTATATTCAAAGATGCCTATTTATTTATCTTTTCCTTATATATAATATTCCCGGTTTTAATTTTTATTTTTTTCTGATGCATTTTGAGCTTACACGAATTTCTTGTTTCAAATTATCTACATACCGTTGTCTATATATAAAAACTGCGTCTAAAAGAATTAAAATAATAACAAATTTTTTGCCTCTGGTACTCATGAATGATCATTACGAATGCAAGTACAATCTTTTATATCATTTTTTATAAATAAAAGAAAGCTTGTTGCTATAAGAGCAAGATGAAACCCCAAGAGTGGTTTAGTTTTCTATTTTACTGCAACTAAATACGCAAAAAATTCTTAAATGTATATGTGGGGACTAAAATATATGTTTTGCATTTTATATTACGTTTTGCAATATCTTTCTTATTCTATCAAAATACACAAAGTTTAAGAATTAAATTACATCTGGACATCACAGATGTTTTTTGCCTTTGATAAACTCTATTTAAAAATCTTTGTTGTTGTACTTATATTTATAGACAATAGAGTCTGTAGTATATCACATTTTCTCGCTATTATCTATTATTTTAATGGTTTTTTATTGGTCTACTTCAAGTACCATTTTTAGCTTTGGATATCATTTTGAATTTTGATTTTTATAATTATGTGTATATAAAACATTTCTATACACATAATCAAAGATATATTCATGCACTCTGTAATTTTATTGTATGTCTATATTATATTCGATTTTTTTTATAGACCATTTTGATGGAATTAAGCTTACTGTTTAACAGATGTTTTTTTCTTGATATAAATTTTTCAGTAAGTATTAACTTGGACATTTTCACGATTGTCAAGTTGCATATCGCCCGTCACATTAATTGTATTTATTGTCTATTGAAACTGTATCGAACGTTTATTTTAAATCACAACCTGTGAAATATTTATGCTCTAACCTTGCTATTGCTTTTTTTAATCCATTTTAAAATTTCACCCATTACTTCTGATCATGATTTTTCATACTTGTGTTTATATCTATTAATATAAGCTTATAATTTTTTTATCTTAACTCAATCGGCGAATGAACACATATTCTAGTACAGTGCGCACATGCAAAAGTCAGGCGAGTTTATATCGCTTGCGTATATTTAATACACGATATAAAAGATTTACGGCTAAATTTTTTGTTTTCAAAAGATAAAGATCGATCTTGAAATCTTTGTAATAGAAAATACAAGTTTTGCATTACATATTTATAAAAATCAGTGAACTCTCCGCGAATGATGAATGAAAAAACCTTTGCACGTAATTAATAATATAAAAAAGGCATATGTTTGTTCTTATTAAGCTATATTCTTTTTATTCATTTTTTTAATATTCTTAATTAGATTTAAAATCACGAATCAAATGTCTTTCTGCCTTTTTTTTGTTCCATTCCGAACAATTAAACATGTTTTCGCATATTAATTTTACAAATTACCATGAAAATTTACATTTATCTCTTCTAGTGGGCATTCTCGAAAATTTTTTCCTCTAGTATCACTCTAGATAATATTTTATACTGATCGATAGCATTGTTGTACGATAATATGCCCAAATTTTTGCCTTTATTTTTTAAATTCGTTGGAATACAACAAAAAAACGATTTTTCAAATTTTTCTATTTTAATTTTATTAGAAACAAGAATTATGGTTTTAATATTTCTGTAATTTTAGTATTCTAGCACCATCAACATTATATATATTTTTTTTAAAAAATGAACCCCTTGCCATATAATCAGTGAATTCGGAATATAATCGCTTTTTACTATGGAGATACTGTTATAATCTGGCTTCATATTTGTTTTATTTCCCCCAAAGATTGTCTTTTTAGAAAAAATATAATTATATCTATGTATTATATACCATATTGCCTCTTCATCCTCTTTGATAAGTTAAAATCAGGTCAAAAGCATGGTATTCATATATGAATTCTATAATGCAGGCTTTTATTTTCTTAAACATGCATTATGGCTAACAATTATGAAGAAAAAAGGCTAAGATACATTTGATTGGAATTTATCATAAATATTATAATTGAAAATACACACTGGAGCTTCAGGGGCTCATATATCTTGTATTAATATAATTCACAACTTATAACAATTTTACTTCTTTAAAATTTAAGCCTTTATATTTTTGTAAATATTCTATATTAATTTATATCATCATGTATAATTTAACATTAATTTATCCTTATAATTAGAATATATTATTTTTATTTTGTAAAAATACATTTCTACAGATTAAATTGTTATTTTTTACCCATAAATATCCTTTATACTTTTTCTGTTCTCACGATAGGTTCATCGATTTGCTTTGAAGCTTATTTTGTATTTATTTGAATAATATTTGGTTGAAACACCAATTTTCATGCACGATTAGTTGATATTTATATATCCACATGATTAATTGATCACGTAGTTAGCCAAAATTTAATACATTAAGAATATTTAATTTATCCGGTATTTCAGATGAATTTCTTTATTGATTTTTGCAATTTTTCTATCTTAAAGTTGTCAATAAAACTCTATAATGTTTGAAATATGTTAACTTTGTTATTTAACTCCTTCATATACACAACAGACATTACTTGTTCGAGAATTACATTTGAGGTCATATCTTCTAGCAAAGCATAAATATACATTATAAATTTTGACCTTTAAAATTCCTTATTGAAAGATATTTGATCATTGTATAGATAAATATAATTTAAGTGCCGTTAGGGGGTTGTATGGTTGAGTGGTTTACAAGTCGGACCAAAGGGTCGCGGGTTCCACTTCCACCCACTCCACTAATTTCCGAAACGAATATACTCTAAAGAAAAATATCCAAGGGGGCGGCCAGTGAACAATAAAAGTTAAACCATAAAGCATTGACAAGCCATGAGAAATAGGAAGTTGCTGTGTAAGCCGTTGAACTGTGCCTCCAGAATGATAAGAATCCCACACCGTTCAGTAAAGATATATGTAAGTGATGAGTGTGGTTGTATCTTGTAACTCACAGCGATGACAGTAGACAGAATCTCATTCCCTCCACATAATGACTGCCACCTATGAGAAAGGGCCCAATCCACGGTGATTACGGGTGACAATGAGTGCTGGGGGAGTTACGCAGAGAGATGCATCAGTTAAACTTTAGTTCTTATTAGTATAAAGCGAACTTCCTAAAATTAATAGAAGTAAAACATAAATAAATAAAGTAAATTCGATTAGAATTTTTAAGTGCCGGTAGTATATCTATTATGAATAAAAACGAATCCAGATTGAATAACTAACAAAGGGTTATTAATGCATCATACAAACGCCATCATATGTTTCTTGGCGATGGTTATTCTACAGAATGAAATATGTGATTTGTCTTAGCAGTTACTTTAGAATCCTCGATAAGAACATAATATACTAAGCCTTAATGATTTGCAAATTCATGATATATTAACTCATCAACTTGAAAATATATGGAAGTGGGTTAAAGATTTCTTTTTCGAAGAAATTTGTGCCATTTCCTAGAATATTTCGAGGGCTTGCCGGATGTGTTCTCGCCTTTTTTTATATAAGTTTTGATAAGAATAGAGGGTAACTATACTTCTTATATAAGAGATTATACTATCTAAATCATAAAACTGATTTATCACGCTTTATCATCCCAAATTGGTCAATGACATTTTTGAATAAGTTTCTCACCTTAATTTATTCTTTTTATGCTTCAGTTAGCTTTAATTTCTTATGAATGGGGGCATGATACCCCCTAAAAACCAATGAGTTTTTTATGCTAAGGTATTGTGTTTATATATTGATATGTGAAAGCTTTTTGTTTATTTGGATATTCAATTCTGGTTTTCTATTAGACTAGGATAATGCATATGATTATGAGCTCTAGGCGTGTGTTGATATTGCAATTTTTTACTCAAACATTTTTGTATAGAATTGAGAACTTCTTGTAAGTCTCTTTTAAATGCTGCTCCTTCATTATGTAAGCAAATAAAATGGTGATTCGATCAAACGAGGGAACATTATAGTGCTTATATTCTAATATAATCAATGTTCTGTTCTGATCATAAATTGAATGTTTAAACTTTCTCTGAAAACGGGTGCTTATCAGCAAAAGCTTTTAAAACAGTTTTTTCTTAATGATTTTTCGCATATGTATTTAACTTAATTTTGATTCCAGATATTTTATAATAATTCTTTTATATTTTTTATGTGAAAAGATAGAAATATGAATGGGTGTTGATATTTATGTCCCCAGTACATAAATTCTTGGTTATTTTTTTATTATTGCAAAAAAAAAGTCTTTCAGACGATATGAATGATATTTACAAGGTCCTTATATTTTTAAACAATACGGAACGTTTTACATATTTTCGATTTCCGCTTCGTATGAATCAAAATATCAATACAATATTAGATATTATATTTTCTTATATTTTAATCTTTTTTCTTACTATTAGAATTTTTTTTAGTGTATAGATAAAAGCTATTTTTTATACGTGTGTAAACTACCACAAAAAAAATTTAAATACTTTTTTTTGTGGCACATTCTGTTTTCAAATAATATGAATCACAAGATTTGCAAGACTATAAAATTGTCTCTGCACGTATTTTCTCAATTAATGTTTTGATTTTAAAATATACATCTGGTTTTTATTTATATAATTTTTCGCTGTTGATTTTAATTTTAAAATAGGCAATATATATTTATATTTTTAGAAGAAAGGAAATACTTTCTTAAGATTCTGGCTGAGTTTTTCCAAGGAAAGAATTAAAAGCAACCAGAGATAGCTTACGCTCTTTATCAGATTAATTGGCAAAATAAAATGTTTTTTCGCCTTTTGAGTATTACTTCATTGTATTTTGTCATTTAAATAATGCGAAATTTCGGATTTGAATTTTTTTATTGAATATTCAATAAATTTCTAGAGTAATTCATTTATAATTTCTTTTAATGGCGAAAAGAATGATTAGATTAATATACTAAAATATTATAATGATTATTTTAAAAAATTAGTCTTTTTACATTTAGAGCACTAATCGATAATAAGAAAATTTCGACAAGTTAGTTTTAATGATATAATAGGTAAAAAATGTTGAGTATAACTTCATTAATATCCAATTCGGGACTATAAAAATGCCTTTTACATCCAACACTTTCATCAATATGAGTTAAATTGCACAGTTGCGAGTTTTTTATTATTTTAAATCCAAAACAATAATATTTTAGAAAATTAAAAAAAATTAGCTTATCCTT